>NW_005187404.1:4965158-4970727 GCF_000239375.1 Pundamilia nyererei
AATTCAGTTAAATCCTTTAATCCTTTTTTGCAATTGAATGCATAAGTGACATTAAGTTACACTACCTATACTGTATGTGTGTGTGTCTGAAGCACACAATAACTGAGTGAATGCTGCTCTTTGTTTGTCAGTCAGGATTTGAAGCCTCCAGCAAAACTAAGCAAAGATTCAACCAGCCATAAGAGCAGGCTCTTCTGCAGAGTACTCGCACTTGCTCATCACCGAGTGCGGTCATCTCTTTTTTTCTTTTGCTCGTCTTCTTGCTCATTTTGTTTCTTTTCCCCCTCTCCTCGCACAATTGCTGCTTCAATTCTTATCATGAATTCATTCAGCTAAAGTTCGCCTTAGACATTTCTTCTCATCACATGGCTCATTAACTTATAAATTATGGAAATTATTTTCAGCTGCATACTACATTTTGATTTAGTTTGCTTGGTGTCATTTATTTCAGGGCAAACCATCATGTCTTGGGTGTGATTTAAAATGAACTCAGTTAAACTAGGTTTGTCTCAAAGGCTCTAAGGCTTGTTGCAAGCAGGAGACAATATCAGCAGGTCTGTAAAACTCTACAAACGTAATTTAATGATTTGCATATATTGTACCTTTTTGAGCTTTTATTCTTTTAATCACAGAATAATAACCCAGTGCCGTGGCCTCAGAACCATAAGCCACTCAAGCTTGCTTTATTACGCCATTTGATTATTTATTTATTTAAATTATCTTGTGTAGTAAAACTGAGACTTGTGATCAGGTAAAGTTGGGTGTGCTCAGGGTGGTAGCTGGTAGTAGGTGTGAGTGTCAGCATGAGTTGTCAATGTTAGCCCTGATGACCTGTCCAGGTTATACCTCAGCTCTTGACCTGACAACTGGGATAGACTCCAGATCTCCCAAGACACCGAATTAGAACAACATGGATAGATGGCTGGAGAAAGACTGTATCAAAGAACTGGTTCATTTTGAATATTATTTTCTTTTCTATGCATCTCTGACATTTTTTAAAATAAGCATTTCCATCACTGAACAAATATCAGATTTATTATTAAAGAATAACATCATGTAGCCAATAAGTACATTTTTAGGTAGAAATGTTTGCTGGTTCATCAGATATAAATCCTCTATAGATTGCATGTTTAAAATGCTCTGGATCATGCTAACTAACCTGTGCTTATTAGCGAGAGCGTCTTCTGTTACAGAAGTGTTTTGGGGGGAGATTCTACAGATCTAATGTATAGATAACACATTATAACATTCCTTATATAATAAAACCATGCAGAAAATGCCTAGTGAGGGTACAGAGCAATCCAGAGCTAACTGTGCAAACTGCATGAATAAAGAAATAGCTAAGCATCATTTTCATCTGTATTTTCTTCCCCTTCCTCTGCTTTCACTGCCTGTAATTTTATGACAGATGTTTCACAAAGAAGATGAACAGCTGGATGCTGTGAGGCTGTTTATTCAGCCTTTTATTTTTCTCTCTTCTGTCTCTCCTTCTCTCTTCCCCTTTTTCTTCCATCCATGTTTTTCTCTTAAATAAGTACCATATGGACCAAAGATCCCAGTCATGGCAATATCTAACCTGTCAAAGGTGAAATGAAAACATAATCTTCCCAGTCTTTAAAGATATTGCATATAAAGCTGAAACACACTTTAAATATAAAGATACACTACGTCTCTGAAGACGAATATCTAATAAAACATCTGTGAGTATGGACCTCTTTATTCTCTCCATCTTTTTTCTCTTCACTTCAATCCCCTCTAATTTTAGATAACTGTGCGCTTTCAGTGATTGATGAATGCGTGTTTCTGCAGCATATGTGTGTGCATTCATTTGTGTCTTGTGTGTACATGAGTGTGGGATTACAAAAGGCGCTTTCTCTATCTGCCCTCAGTGTAGAAGCACATTACATAACTTTATAAACCATGCCTGTCCTGGACACATATACATTTACACGTGTATGCAACCACACAGTCACACAGAATAAAGCTTTATATCTACATAGGCATGCATTTCCTGCACCTGTTCATTTAGAACAGACACAAGCAAATGAATGCCAACACATATGCTCATGCAGAAACATAAAGGCTACACATGTGCTTCCTCACTCTAAGCAATAACAGGATGCACATGCAGATGGGCACAGAGAGTAGACTCAAATGCTAACTTATTCTAAACAGAAGAAATCTCTAATTCTAATATATATAGATATATCTCGGCAGTACTACAAGTCCTGCAGCACTATACGCTACATCATCTAGGGAGGGATGATACTACCACGCTTTGAATCAAGAGAGTAAAGTGATGCACAGGGAAACAGGGAGAGATTCATGAAAGGATAGTGGAGGAAAAAATAGCAGGTTAGATGATGTGAGAAGGAAAGCAAAACAGCAATGTGTTAATTTTATGGGTGATGATGTCACTACATTTGAAGAGCGAGAAAGATGTAGAGGAGGTCAAAAGCAGGGCATAAAGATTTGTAGAAGCAGAGGCAGAAGTCTCAGGCAAACATCAGGATAGAGTTAGGAGGATAAAAGTTTACATATTACGGCGTGACGGGTGGGAAGTGAAAAGTTAAGAGGCAGAAGACCTGCTCTGATTCTTGTTTCTTTATTTCTTTGCAAACATCTTCTCTTTCCATTCCTTTACTTGTATGTTTCTGTTTTGGGGCTTGTAACTAATAATATAGTAGTTATTTGTGAATTACTAATTAAGCATTAGTATTAGGGGTGCAGCGGTTAGCAGTTTTGCATCAAAGCAGAAGGTCTTGGGTTCAAATCCACTGACCTTTCTGTGTGGAGTGTGCATGTCCTGTCTGTGCCTGCATGCCTTCTCTGTGGTTACTCTGGTTTCCTCCCACAGTCCAAAGACATGCATGTTAAGTTAACTGGTGAATCTAAAGTGTAAATCGTTGTCTGTCTCTCTGTGTTGGCCCTTCGACAGACTGGTGACCTGACAGCTGTGACATGCTCCAGACCCATCTTAACCCTGAACTGGATGAGCAGGAGGCACTGTTACTGTGTATGAGTGCAAATACTTGACCAACCCTTTGTTCATGTTTTAACAAAAAGTACGGCGGTCTTAAACAATGACTGAGACAACTTACATGTTGAGACAGTTGTCTTCTGCATGGATTCACAGAGCATGACGCACACAAGCTGCGAGACATGCTATCTTACACACATGTTCTCTAATTTGTGCATATGGCTTCACTCGTACATGCAGATGAATGCTGTTAATATTTGTACACGAGCTCCCGAAATGCCAACATGCATTTGACTAAGCAAGCTGAGTCGAATGCCGAGTGCTCACAGTGCCGCTGGTTCAAATCTGTTAGTGGATGCATCTCAAACCTCCGCCCTATTGCTCTTCTCATTTGCGGCTGAACAACATCATTTTTCACTTTTCTCGCCGTCCGTCCGTCAGATACATAAATAGTCTGTCAGAGTGAGGTTAGAGACCTCCAGCTCAGCTGTTTCGGAGATGAAACCACTCCCACCCTTACCCACGCACATTTTTACATCCATACTCTCACAGTGGGATCTCTATAGCTGTCACACACACACATGCTCTCACAGTGTACACTCATCTCTCACTTTCACTGGAAAGGATACCTCTCTCTCTCTCTCTCTCTCTCTCTCTCTCAGTGTATACTGTGTCTCTCTCAGATGCAGTTAGGTCTCTCATTCTCATGAAGCGCAGCTCCTCTCTGTTTCTGGATGCACTCTAAGTCAGAGCGTAGGACGAGACAGACCGCATCCTAAGAACTGGTTTCTTTCTTCGCATACAGCCGGCAGTAGGTACAACTCTCTGTTTTCATACTTTCTTTCTAGCTTGTTTGTCATTATATGGTGTGTTTTAGATACATCGATTTTAGTATAAGGATTCCTGGAATCACTTGGAAACTTTTAATCACTCGTATGATCTTAATGGAGATTGCTCTTGGTATCAAAAGCATGACAAAATGTCCCGTGCATCAGATGCAAGGCATGTTAAACTTGGACGAATTTACAGACACTTACAGAGGATCAAGCATGTGTAAGGTGCATTCTCAAATTCAGTATCCCAGCAGCTTTGCACTTGACTTGTTTTGTTACTTTAGAGCGTTTGAGAGTGAACAAGAAGGTGATCTGTATTTTCAGGACCAGGCTGAATATGATTGTCTATTTCTTGAGAGTTAGATATGCATTAAGATTATGTTTATTTGTGTATTTTAATTTAGGGTTCTATTTAGCTTTTTTCTTGACTGAAGGTGTGTTTCTATCACTGCTAAATCACTTTCTCACTCTGAGTGTGATTGGTGATTGGTATTTCTTCTAAATGTGTGTGGTCTGTAATTAAATCTCAGTTATCTAGTACTCAGTCCGTGCGGTATCCAGTTAGAAGAGGATTAACCTCACTTATTATATGACTTAATTTGCAACATTTCCATTGCAGTTATATCATACTGATCAAGATACAGTTATATATCAGCGTATTTGTGGAGATGAATTCTGCAGATGAATTTAAAGCTGTTTTTTATACCACACCTACTATAGTATAGTGGCTAAAAAATGAAAGCAAAACAATGAGTTAGATAAATCCAATATTTAACAGAAAATTAACTGAAACAATTCTGATATGGTTCACGATATACACTCAATGTCTTTCTTTAGATTTCTTTATTTACAGTTTGCAGTACAAGCTTAGATTTTTCTAGATCTTATAATGCACAATCCAGAAATAAACACAGTTGTTTTTAGCTGGAGACACATACAATTCTGAGATTGGGACACAGTGAAAATGTTGAGCTAAAGTGTGAAAAAACAGCACTTAAAGTAAAACTATGAAGATGCTGTAGCACTGAAAGACGTCACTTCCTTATATAACTTTAATGTGACTGAACAGATTGCTGCCTTTTCACACTGCTCAGTGCAGTGACTATAAGCTTGTTGTGTGTGAGAGTAGATGTGTGGTTAAGTGTGTGTGGCTGGTTGCATGTCAAAACACTGCTGAAAAGTATTGTATTTGTAGTACAATACTGCAGTGGATGTCTTTGGTTCACATCTAAGAGCACAGCATTTGCATATGCCGCGGTTCATTAATTCATTAATTTGTAACTCATTTGCCGAATCCTTTCTCGTGTCGCCACAGGCTTTTAATATCAGATTTTCCATCCAAAGACTGAGCTTTTTTTCTCAAATAAACAAATAAAGGTAAAATGAAAAAAAAAAGAGAGAACTAAAATCCGAAATTAGATCTTAATGTGTTAGCACCCATACAGTACGACCCGACTTCCACTTTCAGTTGACCACGCGGAGTCATAGCGTACAGTATATGAAACTATTTGAATTCAGACTGTGTCATCCTAAAAACAAACTCATTATATCTTTGGATAATTTGTCCTCCAACCATGTGGTGTAATAACACTTGCTCATGCTCATGCTGCTTTTCTTGATGACCTTTTCCTTTTACTCGCAGAATGAGACACTGCCTCTGGGCACAGACTTTCTAATGAAAAAGTGAGCGATTTCACCACTCCCACTGTTACAGTATGCTTTGCCTTCATTTTATATATATATATATATATATATA
>NW_005187404.1:4970841-4990063 GCF_000239375.1 Pundamilia nyererei
GGTTCAATATTTTTTCGATACAAAAAAAAGTTCATGCCTTTTTAATTTGTCATTTATTAAAATTATAAATATATATTTTAACTCAAAAGTACAGTTTTTAAATTTAATGTTGCTGAAACAACAAAATAAAAAACAAAAAAATCTATCTAATCGAGAAATCACTCATCTTTGGAAAAGAGTCGAGCGCAGATCCACTGAGCTCTCAACACAGACAGCATCGTCAGAAGAAAAGTTGATAAAATAAATAAAACAATTTGTATTGTTCGATACATATGTGTATCGAACCGAAAGCACTGTATCGAACGGTTCAGTATCGATATGAGTATCGTTGCACCCCTGTTATATATGTATATGGTTAGATTTTCTGTATGATTAGACTGCATGTTGCTTGCTTTATGATAAATTTCTCCAAACCTGCATTCACTTGTGAAAAATCCCAGGAGGCAGTTTTAATTAAATATAGATATTAGATGGCGTCTGTGGGCACTCACAAAGTTTTCTCATAAATTATGCTGCCACATCTTAATGGTTGCAATGTTTTAAATTCTTCCTTTTTTTCAAGGACGGTATGAAAACATGTAGCTGCTTTTGGATAAGATGAGACAACTGGGAATGAACGATCGTGTATATTGGAAAACATCATCATACTGTACATACGCTGGATTTAATATGTACACTACAAGCTCTGCGATCTGCTTGGCTGGGACATGTAGCCTAAGCTCTGCTTGATCCCCGTGTGATCAGTGGATTTTTATGCATTGAAATCGAGGATTAGCTGTTTTATACATCATTATGTTCAATATTTGTGCCTGAATCTGGATTTGTTTGGCAGTTTTTTGTCTTTGTGCCCAATAGCTGGTCAAAGAGTGATGAGATACAAAGATAGTTCATGCCAAAAACTAAAATAAAACCAAACACACATTAAATCTTGTGTACTTTATCTGGTGTGAAGACAGAAGAAGTCTTACTAGTTAAAACTAGCAAGCATTTGAACCATGTTCTCATGTCATGCTTCAAATGACTCTTTGCTCATTCCTCAAAATTAGCGTTTAAACTTCACAAAGGTAAAAATATCCGCTCCCTTGTACAGAAAGCATATTCACTAAACTCAGCTAGAGTTCTCTTGTAAATATTCAGTGATAACGAAGTGAGTTCTTAAAAACAAAAAAACAAAAACGTCTGTATGAGTGAAATTTGCCCTGAAGTCACATCTGGAGTTAGGTCGTAGAGAGGGTAGATGGGGACATAAACGCTGCCTGAGAAGCTCTTGGGGTCAAACTGAACCTGATGTTTGAAACATCCCAGAGCCATAGCTGTGTTCACAGTCACAAAGGTCTGACCTCAGCTGCAGTCACAATGACGCAGCGTCAGAAACATTTGTTCATCGGATGAACGTGACATTTGAAGAGCTACATTCAAATCATCCGTCCCCTATTCCAGTGGGGGTGATCGCAGTGATCAGAAATAAATAACAAACTAATGAGTATAGATAAGAAGTAATGTTTAGTTCTTAAAAATATACTATTGATCAAATAAATGAACATTTCCAGACACAGTCAGATCCGACTCACCTTTTTTGGACAGTCAAGTTTGAACATTATGTTGCTCAGCAATCACAGAACGGCTCCTTAACATGCCTAAATACCTACAAGTCCAAGGGTCAAACTCAGCTGAACTTTTCATCTGTCAGGGTGAAAACTAGAATTATTAATGGTCACTGGGCTGTCTGTTTGTATCGCAGACTGTGCAGTCTCTGCTTTAAGAGTATAAGACACCCTGTGTGGTTGTGTTTGGGTGTTCTGGTGAGTTTGTGAGAAACGTTACAGCGGATTACGCCGACGCATCCTGAGTTTCAACCTCGTGTGCGTGTGTGTCACACCTCCGGGATGAATAGTGACAGCAACATAACCTAAGCAAGTGGCTAAAACTTGAGGTGGCTTGGACCTCATGCGTGTAAATGTGTGCGTAGGGCTGGAAGAAGAGCGTAAACATACATGAGCGTGTGCTCGTATTTCTACGAATACTGGCTGCATCTCTTTCCTGTCTGATGGGATAATATGAAAGCCCACAGAGGACAAACACCTCCACCTGAGACTAAAAATGGGATTCATTTTGCGCCTTGTTTGCTTTCTGATTTTCTCTTTCATCCTCTTTGTGTTTGCCTCTGCAGCTTTTAGTAACGTGAAGCATGTGACGGACTGTTAATCCGTCTGAGAATTAATCCCTTTGAGATGCTGCGTTCTCGTCACTGTACGCTAGCTCTCCTGAGACCAGGAGCAGCTGTTTGTTTAACCTGAACAGAAAATATCATTTTCCAGTTGTGCCTTTCATCACTCTATTATTTATGTTGTACTGAAAACGGTGCTCACTTGCAATATTTTTCATTTTTATATCACCAATTCATCACTACATTGTAGGTTAAAGACCTTAAAATATTGCGTACCAGATTAAAACCCTATTTAATCGCATATTTCAGCTTGTCATTCGTTTTGTTGCACCTGACTTTATTAATCACCCAGTTTTGTTTTTCTTTCTCTACTTGCCTGGCAGCAATTCCCGGCTGTGAGCGGGGCCTTCATGGATTCTCCGTACAACGGCAACACGTCCTTGCAGACGTCTACGTCCAACCTCAACGCCGGCTATTCGCGGCCCTCGGAAGCCGAGGATGACGGCAAAGTGTCCAGTGACACCATTTGGCTGTGGATTGCTGTCCTGGCAACAATTGGCAACATAGTGGTGGTGGCTGTGGTTTGTGCCTGTGCCTTCTGACAAAGTAGAAGAGTGGAACAAAAAAATTCTGCTGCTGTCGGACATGGCAACTCTTGTATATTTTGAAAATATACTTTCTCTAGAAATGTGGTAAAATAGCCTTACTTTAAGACTGATCCCATGGATTATTTTTCTTTTAAATATAAGCATCAGTTTGAATTTTGCAGAGGAATTTGCATGGGAGTCTTTATTCCCACAGCCCCGTCACCCCACTCCTTTTTCAAAACGTAAAATCAGCGATCATATTGAAATAATTAGCTCACAGAATCTTTCTTTTAATTTGTACAGTTCAACAACCACAAAAGGAAAGCAACAATTAAGGTTGTGATGTATGTTGGTACAGAAGTTCACTTTAACGTAAAATGTGACGAAATGGCTCATTGGCCAAACTCAGATGACGTGCATGTACATCACGTAGTTTGTTACACGATGCAAGAACTTTTCCCTTTTTTTTTAAATTTCCAAAGTGAAAACTACATATTACAGTTAAAAACAGACCTTTGTTCCCTTATGCAATGCACAGATTTAAAGACATTTCTGCTGTTACCCTTGTTCTGCCTGTTTCTAGAATGCTTCATTTGAGAGCACTATCATAATTCATTGGTTTCCTTTGTGTGTAACCTGTTTAATATGCATTAAAACCATGGCTATGACTCAGTTTTAATCCTGTGCACTTCTTTGTAAACAATTCTGATTGTTAAAGGCCACAGAAACTTGTCCTCGGGCTCGCCCTTTAAAGCTGAAGGACTAAAAGTGTCACAGCGATGTTTATTTTAGCCTCCGTGCAAACAGTGTATTAGCATTTTCTACTAGGCACTGCTACCTGAGCAAAATAGGAAATTTATTATTTATGAGTTATTTATTTTGGACTCTGGACAGAATAAAAGCTATGGTCCTAAAATTGTAGTAATATGCTTGCACGGGTCAGTTATTACGTAAACTGATTTTGAGCTGGTTACTCTGCAGGCTCAGCAGAGGTCAGCGTCACAACCACAAAGGATTAGATAAGATCAAGAGCCTGATCTCTTACGGGGACCAGAAGCCAGAAGGAGGTCAACTGTTTGAAGCTTCACACTGATGAGTTAATGGTCAGAGGTTTGAGCAACCAGTGCACCGATGAGTTTTTATTTTTATTATCAGCAAACATACTGCTGGAAACCTGCACAGTAATATGCTTACTGTGATATGACCCATTCCTCTGTGGATTCACATTTTGATGCCTCAGGTTTCCCTCTTTACATTTAGGTTTTCTCTTGGCTTTCTGGAGTCAAGAGTGTAAAGAGTGTTATTTTTATCTTTATGGATGCGCCTTAATGGGAGAAACTCCATTCATTCATACATACATTTCCCCCCATGGTGTTGGAGCTGTGATAGGTTAAGAGGCGGGACACACCCTGGAGAGGTCACCAGTCTAATATCTACTAATACCTGCTAAAATAGTTCCAGATTGATACAAATGAATTCATTCAGTGACTAAAACTGGAGCACAAATGTCTTACATCACTAAAAATGCTCCAAAAGGCACCAGCGAGTCAAGGCCAGTTTAGTGACTAAAATGAACTGAAATGACCCGTAGCAGGGAGCTAGTGGCAGTTTGGGTAACAGCCTATTGCTTAAGAGAGCCAGACTCCTACTGAATCATATTTAGGGACATTTTAGAACTTAAAGAGATCAGTTAATAAAAACAAAATTCTTCACTCTACTTCTTGGAAATTAGATGATATATTGTGCATATTAACATTATGTGTTTACAATGTATAAACATTTGTTTTAGGGTCGGAATATTAGCATGTTCAAAATAAGTCTGGGACAAATGGCGTGCCAACTTTATGAGCTACTAATGTGTATATTTTTAGCTTTATAAATATATCTTTCAATCTCTCTCACTACAGCGCCGTATTTACTGTTTGTCCACACTGAGAAATCCAAAGCATGCTTATACTTACAGCAGAGCTGTAATGAACAATCAATTATGTCAGTTTTGAGCTGCAAGAACAACTATGCCATGACTAAAGTGCTTTTTACATTAGTCAGTGCTCCAGCAAAATCTAGTTGTCCCAGTGTGTTTTCTTTCAAGAAGCTGTGGCACCCTTTAAAAGCCCAGAGGAAAGAAACTCTTTGTAGAAAGAAATGGGGCTCAATGGGATTGAGCAGTGATTTGTTCAAATTTAACAACCAGGAGAGGTCATGCGGAGGCATATCTTTCGGTAAGGGTTACATTTGCCCCATTATGATGATGGTGGATACATCATTTAAAAAGTGTAGTGCCATTTGCTTTCAGCTTCCTTCCAATCACTGAGATTGTTAGAGGAGGAATTAGCTTTGATAAAGGCAACAGCAAAGAAAGAATGACACAAGAGCAGAGAGAGGACAAAGAGATAAGAAATCAGAGAGATGAGGAAAGATCACAAGAGGTCAGAAGTAATGGAAAGAAAGTTGAGACTTGCAAGTTCAGTTAAAAAGAAAAATCTGAGGTTCGGCTGTTTCCAGGATCTGAGGGAAACTCCAGAGTCTGGTGATAAAATGTCACTTAAAGTGAGTCCATTTACATACAAGTAAATGGACTGTATTTATATAGCGCTTTACTAGTCCCTAAGGACCCCATAGCGCTTTACATATCCAGTCATCCACCCATTCACGCATACATTCACACACTGTTAATGCATTACACAATTATATAAAAAGTAATTAAGGGCTGTTTTACCCAAAATATAATTGCAACCCACAATTTCTCTTAACCTTAACAATGACATAATTTCAGCTAAAAACAGGAAACCAAGGCTACAATATGCACAGTTTACCAGAATTGGACAACAGAAGATTGGAAAAACATTTCCTGGTCTAATACGTTTTTAGGGAAACCATGGACCATGGAAGCACGGCTCCATCCTGCTTTGTACCAACAGTTCAGCTGCTATTGGTGTAATAGTGTGAAGGATAACTGAGCATCATTAAAATGGTAGTAAATATTTCTGCCGACTGCGTCCATCCTTCAGTTATACTTCAATTCAATTTTATTTATATAGCGCCAAATCACAACAACAGTTACCTCAAGGCGCTTTATATTGTACAGTAGATCCTATAATAAGAGATATAGAGAAAAATCCAACAATCATATGACCCCCTGTGAGCAAGCGCTTTGGCGACAGTGGGAAGGAAAAACTCCCTTTTAACAGGAAGAAACCTCCGGCAGAACCAAGCTCAGGGAGGGGCGGCCATCTGCTGCTGCTTAGGGTGAGAGAAGGAAAACGGGATAAAGACATGCTGTGGAAGAGAGACAGAGGTTAATAACAGGTATGATTCAATGCAGAGAAGTGACTGGAAAGGAAAAACTCAATGCATCATGGGAATCCCCCGGCAGCCTACGTCTATTGCAGCGTAACTAAGGGAGGATTCAGGGTCACCTGGTCCAGCCCTAACTATATGCTTTAGCAAAAAGGAAAGTTTTAAGCCTAATCTTAAAAGTAGAGATAGTGTCTGTCTCCCGAATCCAAACTGGAAACTGGTTCCACAGAAGAGGGGCCTGAAAACTGAAGGCTCTCCCTCCCATTCTACTTTTAAATACTCTAGGAACAACAAGTAGGCCTGCAGAGCGAGAGCGAAGTGCTCTAATGGGGTGGTATGGTATTATAAGTTTATTAGGGTAAGATGAGGCCTGTTATTTAAGACCTTGTATGTGAGGAGCAGGATTTTGAATTCAATTCTGGATCTGGAGCCAATGAAGGGAAGCCAAAACAGGAGAAATCTGCTCTCTCTTTCAGGTCCCTGTCAGTACTCTTGCTGCAGCATTTTGGATTAGCTGAAGGCTTTTCAGCGAGTTTTTTGGACATCCTGATAATAATGAATAACAGTCGTCCAGCCTGGAAGTAATAAACGCATGAACTAGTTTTTCAGCGTCACTCTGAGATATTTCTAATTTTAGAGATGCTGCGCAAATCAGCAGTCTTACATATTTGTTTAATATGTGCGTTGAAGAACATGTCCTGGTCAAAAATGACTCCAAGGTTCCTCACAGCGTTACTGGAGGCCAAGGTAATGCCATCCAGAGTAAGAATCTGGTTCGAAACCATATTTCTAAGATTTTCAGGGCCGAGTACAATAACCTCAGTTTAATCTGAATTAAGAAGCAGAAAGTTAGCGGCCATCCAGGTCTTTATGTCTTTAAGACATTCCTGCAGTTTAACTAATTGGTGTGTGTTATCTGAGTACTTAGTTATCAACATGCTGTTGCGCACTATGTAGTTTTAACCCATCAGTTTTTTGTCTTTAATTGCATGTGTTTCTACATATGCATGTGTTTGCATGTGCATCTCAGCATCTCTCTGTTAAAGATTTAGTCTAGAGTGAATTGCGTCATTGTCCTGTCAGTCCTCAGCAGACTAATGAGCTGTAATGTGCCTCTTGAGCTTCCTACTCATTTAAAATAATAACTTTTTCACTTCCTTGCTTGATTATCCTGGAGGGAAGTGTTTCCCCACAGGCTTTAGATCGGTCACAGCAGATCAGCTCTCTGTGGCTAACTTTATTAGAAGATAATTTTGCAGAGAGAGCTGCCAGAGTCCAGAGAGAACAAAAAGAACAGAAATGAGAAAGACTTTGTCATGATAGTCATCAGAGGCAAAAAGGCGCGATGAGTGACACAAAAAGTAAAAGAGGAATATGTGGATGGGAAAGGGAAGATAATGAAGGTGGAAATGCATCGTGCTCATTTCTTGGCATTAATAAACTGACTTCAGACACCTGACAAGGAAAGAGACACTGGATAGGAGTGAGAGAGGAAATGAGAGGATAAGAGCGATGATGGATTAGAGGAGACAAAGGAAAAATGGGAAGAGGTAGTGTGAGGAGGATGATTTTTGAAAGAGTGGTAGTCATTATCAACCGCTCATGTCATGTCGGGTGGGAATGAGAATAAATTAGCAATAATTAAAACTTTAAAGTGAGATTATGGCAAGAAAAAAAATCTAGTGGGGTAAAAAAAATAAACGTTATGTTTGTAAAGGAAAGTACCCAATTATATAGCACATAAAGGCCGGCTGGCACATTCATGTTATTCTAATTTTCTTCTTTTGTGTATGACTGCTTTTCATTTTAAAGCTTGGACCTACAGTATTAGCCCAAAAGATATCAGTATGTTCTTACCCAGTGATAACAAGCTTAGCCTGACTCATCTGATTCCACAAAGACATATAAACTTATATATAATGGAAACCCACCAGATAGGAAGGCTCTTTGTCTGTCTTTGTCAACATCTTCATCCTACTTTCTAATTCCCAGTGCTTAGTAACTCCAATCTCTTAACTACATGAAAATCCTTTAACTACACTTGTTTAATGTAAATGTCAAATGTTCTGATGTCACACGTTTTCTCTTGCTGTTATTGTGCTGAGCGATCCCTATACTATAGATTGCTATAGAAAAAGAGGTAGCATAAATAGGCTCCCTTGCATTGCTCATTTGCAGCAAGTAAAATTAAATACATCCTCCACACTAGACATGAACCCAAGATGGCAGCATAACAAGCTAAATGATCCATAAAACTGAAGCGCATGAGGAACCGAGCAGCTGGGGTTCATCTCAGCTCCTTGCAGAGTCTGACCCTGAATATATCAGCTCGAGGGTTTTGCCCTGTCAGCAGGGTTAAGTCAGGTTAACTGGCAACCTTTTTCTTACTGTAAGCCTTATTCTTGCCTAGCTCGATTAGTATAGTTTACATATTTCTCTTATCTCCTTTTGAGAGGAGCCTAAAGTGTTATTAACTACTATGATGAGAATTTAAAAAGCTCAATTGGTGTTGCATAATATACACCGTGGTCTATTCCTCCTTTGTGTCACGCTGTACCCTCTGTTCTTCCCCTTTCATCCCTTTCTCTGTCATCTCTCACATCCCTCCCTTCATGCATGCGAGGCACCAGACCGTGAAATCCACATTGTGAAACCCCTCTTTTGTACAAACACACACTCTCTCTCACACACACACACACACACACACACACTGTCCTGACCAGACCCCTGACTCGTAACATTTTTTTCGTCTCGATTTTGTCGTAACTCAGATTTTACTAATTTTGCGACAAAGCTGGTCTCACCGCGATGTGAGGAAAACCTAAATCACATAAACCTTTTAACAAATAAACAATAAAAAACTATAGGGGTCAATTTCCCTTTAAACTTCAACTTTTAACCTTTGGCTGAATATCGTTGACTCCTGCATGTTCTCTGTATACTGGAGAAGCGCTTAATGAAAGAGTTTGGACAGAAAACAAAAGTGCTGTTTTCATTTAAAAAATTGAAAAACTGGGAAACTACAGAGTAGCTTTGATTCCCTTTACTTTCCTGGATCACGTACCATTTCATGGAAATACATTCATGTCTTGATGACCGACTTCAACATGAAAAAAATGAACACTTTTGCATCATGAATGATTATTACAGTACTATTACTGTTGCAGAGAACACATATTATGCACAATGTGATGGTGTGAGATGCTTAGAGAACGAATGGACAAAAGAATGGTGAAGAATAACAACTATCTGATTACAGATGTTCAACAAAGGTTATCTTTGCTGAAATGTAAACACTTCTATTCGCAGCTGTGACGAGGACCAAAAACTTGAAAATCCATTTCCTTTCTATTACAATACTGACTAAAATTTCGCTGTCTGGAAAAGACTATTAAAACATCTGACTCAAATGATGAAGCCATTTATTTGTCACTTGCAATTGCCTGCAGCAAAATTGGACCTCTTCTGACCATACATACAATACACAAACATCACATCAGGTAGACAGGTCAGAACAGGTAGCATAAAGAAAAACAATCAAATGTACAAAACAATAGGGGGATGGAGGAGAGACAAAGTGAACTCTTGTTAGACTGACCTCCTAGTAGGAAATCAGTATGAGAACAGAAAAATCAAAAATGGCAGTAGATGTAGTGGTGTGTGTGTTTTATTTTTAATTAAACCTAGTAGTCCAGTAGTCATGCTACTAAGATTTAAATTTGAAGACCACTTTGAAATGTGTAAAGTTGAACTGGTAAATTTTGATGTAACTTACAGATCCTTTTTCAAAATATGCCCCAAAACACAAAAATACCCAGCCAACACACACATGTGGGGCCCAAATGGGGAGAAGCAGTGCTAATATTTGGGGCCCACTTGGTAAACCCACCTGGGACCCAACTAATTTTGTCCTCAGTCCTCAGTTTGTTGGGTCACACCTCTTAATCTTTCAAGCCAGGCGTTTTCAGTCCCAATGCCACAGGTGTATGAAATTAAGAGCCTAGCTCATGGAGTCTGTTAGACCCACTTTATTTCACTGAAACCTTTGTAAAAGAATGGGTTATTCTAAAGACTGAACTCGAGTATGGTAACAGGATGGCACTGAAGCTATAGGTCAGCTCTTGAAGTTTCTTCCATCATTAATAATCCACGATCAACCTTAAGTGGAATTATGGCAAAGAGGAAGTGTTTCAGAACCACAGCAACTCAGCTACAACTCAGTGTCAGACCAAATAAAGTTACAGAGAGTGGTCGTTGAGTACTGAGGTATATAGTAAGTTGCCAACGCTCTGCTGATTCAATAACTGCAGAACTCCAAACCTACTCTGGCATTAACATCAGCACAAAAACCCTGTGCTGGGGGCTTCATGGTATGGGCTTCAATGGCTGAGCAGCTCCTGTGTGTATGTGACCCAGTACTTTTGTCCATATATTATACAAAAATATAGTCCATTATGCAGTAATATAGAGCCTAATGTCCATTTTTACTGTGCTAACACTGTAGTAGTATATAGTAGTGTGAAAAATGTTTGCCTCCTTCCTGATTTCATATGTTTTGTATGTTTTCTCATACTGTTTCAGATCATCAAACAAATTTAAATATTAGGCAATGAAAACACGAGTAAACACAACATGCAGTTTCTAAATGAAGGTGTTTGTTATTAAGGGGTAAAAAATCTGAACCTACATGTCCCTGTGTGAAAAACTGATGTATATAGTTCACAAGATGAATTAACTTTGGTGTACATCTTTGGCAGTGTTGGGAAGGTTACTTCTAAAATGTATTCCACTACAGATTACAGAATACATGCCCCAGAATGTATTTTGTAACGTATTCCGTTACGTTACTCAATGAGAGTAACGTATTCTGAATACTTTGGATTACTTAATATATTATCAAGCTTTTTACAACATGAATGTACTATGGCTGTGTGATTTATTACTATTACTCAAGGTTACTCGCCATACCAATACCAACTACATTTTTAAATCTTAATACAAAATGAGTAACAGTGGGGTGGACATTAGGTAAGGCTGCACTTTTTGCAGCAAACTTGTATAGACAACAGGTCCGCGGCTCCGAACCGTAGTAACCTCTGGCTAATATGTCGGGTTCGTGTCGGGCTCGTAACCGAAAACTAGCTTTACTTTGTTATCTGGGTCAACTTTGCTAGCGAGAGAGAGAGAGGCGTTGAAAGGCTGCTCCAACAGAACTTATTGTTTGAGAGGCAAACATGAACACGGTGTACAGTCGAGTCTTAGCAGCTTACTTACAACTGGGCTCGTCAGGCACTCTTTTTGGCTGCAGTGGTTATTATTATATTTACATGCTTCCAGCTCCTGTTTCTGCTCAGTGACAGCTCTTACTTTTCCTTTTTCTCCCTCCCTCGTTCACAGACACATAACGTGTATGGCAGTCCATTCTCGCTGCAGCACGAACTACACTGCCCATGAAGCTACATTCTTTAGGGCTATGACTGTAACACTCTGCCTATTGCCTTCATATTAAATAATTTTTGTGAATAATTTAAAAAAAATATTTCTTCATGTCATTATACAGCCGCAAGTAGGGGTGACATGGGCCGCGAGATTGAGACACAGGCATTAGAGCTTCTTAATGCGTGTTTTGTTTGGGGCGTGGAAACCAAAAATAGAGAGAGCATAGCCAAACATATGAAACAGGAAAATACCACCATGTAATACCTTAATTTCAGCAAAGTAACTGTCACGGAGGAGCAGGGAGGACTCGGCGCAGACTGAAGTCTCAGAAAAACAGGTTTATTTACACACTCCAGGTGCACTATATACAGGTGAAGGAGAAGGGGGCCAGGGTTCCCAGGGGTGCGGAGAGGGGTCGGGAAAAGCGTCCAGAGTCTCCAAATCAAGCACGAGAAATCTGCATACAGAGAACAAGAGTTAGCACAGAACTTTCACGGACAGAGCTCAAAAACTGGCTGAGGCTAAAGCAGCACTGACGAGCGTTACTCAATAGTCCAGCGGCGAGGTGCTCTCAGTCACTGCCTTAAGTAGCGGGAGCAAACAAGGTGAGGAGCCACAGGTGATTGCCTACAGGTGGTGGAGGCCGGGAGCTCACAACGAGCTCCGCCCAGGCAGCGAGCAGAGAGAGAGGAGAGAGAGAGAAAAGACAAAACATAACATGTAGCCACACAGGGCCAGCCGAGCAGGCACGGGGACCATGACAGTAACTGTATTCTGAATACCACCTTTTTAAATGGTAACTGTAATGGAATACAGTTACTCATATTTTGTATTTTAAATACGTAACGGCGGTACATGTATTACGTTTACTCCCCAACACTAGTCATGTATTATAGTTCTTTCCATTGTATGGCTCTTCTAGCACAATCTTTCGTGTGGTATGATCATTAAATAAAGAAGAATTTTAAACTGCCTGCTGTGCCTGAATTGTTTAAAAAAGGCTTCTCAGGTTCAACTTATAGTAAAATCATGTTTTTGCATTTCTTTAGAGAAGTCACTAAACTTTTACTTTAATTATCAAAACCAACAAATTCATATTATTGTTATGCTCCGCTATCTTTTACTATATGCATAGTGTAAATTCCCAATATTATCTCAAAAGATGAACTTAATCTTTCATAATATGCAATAAATTGATCCTAATGAGAAATGATGATGTTCCAGCTGTGATGGCAACCAATGTAAATGCATGAATGCGCCACAACAATGCTGATTTCAAAGACACTTTCTCTCACTGCAAAGTAAATATTCACTTTACTGTTTGATGAAAATGAAATGATGAGAACTATTAAAGACAGTCCAACCCAAACTGTGGAATGGGTAACCATTAGTGCTAATAACCAGAGATTGGAGACTCTTGCACAGATAATTAGTGCTTAGCTTTGGTTGAGTGAAACTTCAAAGTGACCGGTCTTAATATGTACTTATAAATGTGAAATGACAGGAACTTTATCTGCTAAACTGACTAAATGTCAGTTTAGTGCCTGTTCAGAATGGGCCAGCTGCAGCTTTCTCATGAACTGCTTATGCAACAACTTCAAACTTGACTATTTCTTTGGTCTGATATAGTTGCAGGATGTTGCATCCCGCAAGAATAAATACTTCTTTGAACATGTTGCAAATACCTCATGATGATGAAGCTCTTGGGTGCACCAAAACAACCACATAAAGACCCTTTGGAGGAGGTTGTGTCGGTACGGTTTCAAATGAACTCCAGAGCAGTTAGTTTATGGTGTGAACGTGATCCGCACCAACTACCTGGTGTAAGACACAAGTTTGAGCTAAAAAACGTCCCATAGCAACATATGCTTTTCATTTTCAGTGTGGGAAGGTGCTATAGCTGTGTAAAGGTATTTAGGGGCTGCCAACTAGCCGTGAAATCAACGTAAATTCTCTGTTTTCTCACACAGCACCTTCTTCCTGTATTTACTTTTGATTCTCCTATTCTCGTGTGGTTTGTAGTGACGCATTTTGGTTCACCTTAGCTCACTTGGATTTTTCCTTTGTGAAAACAAACTAAAGCATGGGGAAAAACTACAAGTTTACAAGGTAATGAATTATGACCTAAGAGGTATACAGTGCTACACAAAAATCATATCATTGCGAATGGTTTGATAGCGAGTAGATTCCTGCAGTTGCCTGTAATTTGCAAGAAAGATGATGTCTTGTGTGCAAACACTTGGTAGCTGCTTGCTGAGCAGTAGAGAAAGTGTGAAAACTAAAATCAGACAGGAAACAGACATTGCTTTCTTTCAAAGTAAAGGTTGTCCATTTTGGGGGGTTTTAGCAGTAAGACACAACTTCTACTTTGATGGCAAACATTTTCTGTTTGCAGTTTGGACTTTTTAAACGTTCACTACTGCCGGGGTCGCAGTTGGTTAGTGTTTGCTCACAGGTTGGCATCTTCTATGCAAACGTTGGGCAACCACAGCAATTTGCTAGCAACCAAAGCATTTACAACAAGGTTTTTGTAGCAGCAATCCTTTTGTGACTGATTTTACCTAGCGACACCCAGCAACCATCACCAACTGGTCAGGGAATACACATCTTTCCCTAGCAACGGTTACCTACTGGTCTCAAGACTTGTGGAACTGAGACCTGCGAAAACCTTTGAACTTCTCACCATTTTACAATCTTTTGGGTCTCCAGAATTACAATTTCAGTATGAAGGACACCGGATGGACTGTTGTCAAACACCAAAAAATTTTCTTTCCTTATAGTCAAAACTGAAGCTCTATTATACAGGCATTAGAATTCATCATTCTCCTAAAGTAGCATGCATTATCTAAATCTAATATGAAAAAAATCTTCAAAACTTTGTAATAGTACTCATGTATTTTTTATAAGTTCACTTACTCTTAAACTAACATTAAATAAAATTGCACCGAATGCATGCGAAGAAGTTGGAATAATGTGGCCTTAGAAATGCTGATCATAAAATTTTCATTTTATTTTAATGGACTGTTGCATCTCTTTAACCTGTCTAAGGGTATTACTTTAATGTAGCCTTGACAGGCTTCTCTTCCTCCGATAAGTCATATAGAGAACTGAAGGGATGAATTATTTGTTCTCTGACTGAACGATGGCATAGAGCACTTAAGAGACAGAAGTTGTTGCAGAGGTCTTGCTTTTTATATTTCTAATGAATCACAAGAGGTATTGTTCTTCTTTCTTTTTTTTAAAATTAGCCTCCATGTTAAAACATTGTATAAATGTGTTACACTCAGTTTGTGTTTGTATGCATGTATGTGTGTGTGAGTTTGTGCACGTAAGCAATTAAAGCCCTCAAACACAGTCCATCTGTAGTCCTGCCAGGGATGACTGTCTTTGAGGTGTCGAGAGATCCTCAAATACACACCAATGAGTTAATTCATATACACACAAAGACAAAACCTTTCTACAAACAAAAGCCTTCCATATTATTTAACATTTAGTCTCTATTTTGACTTTCTAGTTTCTTCTATCTAATACTCAGTTTGACCTTTTGACCACAGAATTACCTTGAATCTCAAGAAAAACTTCTATAAACAAAAGATGCTGTTTTTGCCGTTGTTTTATTTTGAGGCGAGGATACCTAAGGGAGGACATCTCTTGCAGATAAAATGAAAAACATAACAGTTTGTAGGCTTCATAAGACACAAGAATTGCAAGGAACAAATCTATAAGAAAATTCAAAGCATTTAGTTTCCTGGAAAGAAAACAGAAAGTCACCACAAGACAGGAAATTCTCATATTACTGTTTTTCCTGCCAAAAACAATGATCACTAGATTTTTGGCGGTACATTTAGTTTACAAGGGGGGATGGGCAGGGAAAGGAGAGGAGAACGGATTAATGACTGATAAACACAGATTTAAAGAGCTAGACAGTCGACAGTGTCATGATGACTGTTTGCACTTAGAGATCAGGGCTGCCTAACCTATTCCTAACAGAGAGCTATGCAAGATGTAGATTACAGTATTACTGTAAGGATTGTTTTAAGTGGATCTGAACTGATTTAAATGAGAAGACACTGTGTCTGTGAAAAAAAAACAAGTTTTCCAAGCAGATGTACTGGCAACAATGTCTATATTTGGTGTTAGAAGGGCAGAGGAAAACAATGAGGTGAACTTGGTCACAGTTTTCATTGGCAGATTAAAACTCGAAGACCCTTCAGGCATAAATACAGGCCCCCTGCACGAGCACACAACCGGATGTAATGATGCAATGATGTAATGAGGGCAATGCATTACAAGCAGTACAGCAGCGACTTGTCATTTAAATCCTAAGCCATACCAGTCTTTATTGTCCTCTTGAACTTTCATGGGAAAGTATGATTTACAAAATGTATATCAAGTTCACTTCAGTACGACCAGTGACCAGGACCACAAACTCACCATTAAACTATTTACTGAGGTTGCTGTCCAAAAGAGCTGAAGGACTGAGTTTCCACAGATCAGCAGTTCTAAACAATCTTTTTTTTTTTTTTTTTTAGCAAAAAGAGTCACCCCCTTCTGTCCATTAGGAAGAAGACACCCAGAAGCTGTGACCAGGGGGTAGAGTGATTGTCTACTAATTGTAAGGTTTGATACCCGGCTTCTCCAGTCCACATGTGGGAAACCCAGCCCAGGAGCGAGGCTGGCTCTGGCGGTCAGAAAAAGCTGCAGTCATTGAACAATCTGTAGATTGCAGCAGACAATTCGGGCTCCGTTGGTTGTGGGGCGCTCCTGGGGGAAAAAACAGAATCCATCAGCCCGGTTGCAGGTGGGCGGCTGCGGCGAGGGGCCTGGGCCGGGACCACCTGATCATCTTTGTGGTGCGATGTGTTCAGTTAATGTTGGAGAGGAATAAAGGAGTGAGAACTGAGAGCTCTGTGTCATCCATGCTTACCTCCACATTGGGTGTGAGTGGAGCCCTCTAGTGGTCCACCACAAGGGCAACATTATGTAAGTTCCTGTTTGAGCGCTATAAAATACCTAGTTTTCTAAAAAGTTTGATATTTACCAAATTCGTGGAGTTTTTCTTTTTGTTTTGGATTATGTGTTGTGTTTCGCATCAGCTATTCAAAATGTGGTGCTTTTCTTACTTTTTATTTATTTAAGTATTTAATCACTACCAGCTGGAGAAAAGGCCACACTTGGTGGTTTGTTTAGTCACCAAACAATTTAGCGGGGTTTTGAAAATGATCATGGTTTGGGTTAAAATAGACCTTTTCACAAGCCTAACTACATTTTAAAACATTAAACTTAACTTTTGCTAGGTTGCCAGGGTAACGTGTTCCAATCCCCAAGAACACGCCCCCAGAAAACCACCGGTACTTCACAATTCCACAGACTTGATTTTAAAACTGGTACCAACTCTGGACCAGCTCCAGATTTTTCTGCGAGACTAGTCTCCTGCAAGATTTGAAATATTTATTGTGCATGTCTGTGTGTGAGACAACAAAACAAGATAGCAATAATCAGGCCAGCCTGCTAGGCTGCTTAGATATGTATGTCTGAGTGTCTGTTGTTACTTTTCCAGTAAATTATGACTCATTCGCTTCGTCATTCAAGTCATTTTAAAGATTGAAGCATTTTACAAGCTGAGCTGAGCATAAACAGTTTACAGAAAATACGTTAATCTTTCACAGCACAGATCACGTCACGTCTCTGCAGATATGATCTAAGAGTCAGCATTGTGTAGACTTTCATTTCGTCGTGAAAACAGCCTGTACTGATTTCACTTAGTATGAAATCTCCAACATCAGGACATTCTACAGGTATCTGTACTGCAAAATGATTCTGTTTCACTTCCCTTCAGTAGAAAAAGCTTTACTTAGTAGTAGACCTGATTTGCTATTATACAGAGCTCTTTTTACTACGTTGATCTATTAGCTATAATGGATTATGCAATTTCATAACATTACATCACGCAAAGTGCCCATTTACTTAATCCAAGGACGGTCTGGCTGTAGATTGTTTTTGCCTATGAGTGCAGAGTGATAAAGTGTCTGACAGTCAGCCTGCCAGATGGGAGTCACTCTAATCTAAAAGGTGGCTCAGCAATAATGAGACACAGATGGTTGTGGTATGTTTATATAAAAACACATACAAATCACAACCAACCATGCAAGTGTGAACTCCTTTTTTAAGAGTTTCTTTTTTAAAACTGGAGAATAAACTTTCACTTATATCTGTTACAATATTTGTAAATGACTATTTGCGTCGGAAATTACTGGTTATTTGGAGATTTCGATTGAATTATCCTATTATTTGAAGTTATCATTTTAACTTAAATACAGTGTTATCCATTATCCTACCCAATCCAATTTTAACTGAAGAACACTCATTTTAAAAACGCAAGTTTGAAACACCACACAACATATCCATTAGCATTCTTTGTTAAAATTCTGTCCACACATCTGGACATCTAATATTCACCTTTTTTTCCCCTTTATGTTAGATTTGCATTGTTTATTGTCATTTATGCTTAGAAATATCTACTTATATATGCTTAGAGTTTTATAATTAGTTGTAGATTGATAGAGGTTTGATCCTTAGTCTGCAGAGACGTTGTGTGCATTCCAGAGTGCTCTGGCATTCACACCCACATTCTGGGAGCATGGGAGAGGTCGTACCTTGTCTTATTGTTTTATGGTAGGATAAACGTATCTATATCTGTTTTAGGCTAAGTGCCTTCTGTTTAGATGAACTGCTGGACTTCCAGACCAGCAGGTTTAGGGCTACAAACCTATCACTTTATTTCAGGTCTAGAGACAAGTCATTAACCACCTGGACACGAAAAGTGGCAACCGAAAAGAGTGGTTGCTGTGGATTGCAGGCCGGCACTGTGAAATCAGTTGCTAAAATCATCGATGCCTGCAGACCTGTGAGTGACCCTCTGGCAGTGACCACTCACTAGGGAAAAATGTGTATTCCCTAACCAGATGGCTTATGGTAGCTGAGAGCTCCTGGATGAAACTGGCTGCAAAGAGGATATCAAATTTATATGGAAGACTTCACTTATCTGTAAACCAGCTACTCAAACACATTGGCTACCTACTTGCCAAGTTTTGCTACTACTTGGCAAGTAGTTAGCAAATGTCCACAGACAAACGGGCATCTTCCATGTAAAACTACCTTGGTGGGGCACCTTATACGTCTTTGCAACCAGTTTCACCTGGTGACTGCTAGCAACCACTCGCCAACCAGTAGGAGAATAACAATTTTTTCTTAGCAATCATGAGTTTGCCCGGGGGGTCATTGAACAATCTGTAGCACTGTGTTGTTTGGATCCCGGTAAAGACGGTAAAGTGTTTGATCTCAAACTAAAAGAATGAGCTGCAAAAACCTGAAGAGTCATGTTCTCTGTGCTGATTATAATGCATTAAAATATAAATTATACAAATCTGAAGCAAGTCAAAGTAGAGAAACATTGTATATAAGAAGTTTAAAGGTCTCTTAACTGCCCCCCCCCTCTTTTTTAAAAAAATTTCTGACTTAGGAAGAAGCTATAATTCAACTAAAAGTATTCAAACAAATTAGTTGCAAATGTTTGCCAGTTGTGCTCTTAAACATAAGATTCAGGTTTGGAATAGTGCCTGGAGAATCCATTGGTCTCTGCTTCCAGCACACGTCTCAGTTCATCTGACCACACACACACACACACACACACACACACACACACACACACACACACACACACACACAC
>NW_005187404.1:4990083-5012344 GCF_000239375.1 Pundamilia nyererei
CACACACACACACACACACACACACACACACACACACACACACACACACACACACACACACACACACTCGACCTCACCAGTGTGAGTAAGTCTGTCTGGAACTGTTAGACACAGAGAGGAGGTCTGGGAATGCTGAAGGTGGGGGAGTTCAGAGGAAGAAGAGGTAGAAAGTTGCAACTTCAGGGCAATATGGACCGCATGCTATGGGAAGGAATGCATGTGTCTTTGTAGGAGAGTGAAAAAGCAAATGAAAAGAAGAGAGGAGGGGGAGGAGGAAAGAAGCAATGAGGGAGGGATCTCAGCTAAAGCTGCAGCGTGGCTGTGTCTGAATGAAAGGACCTCTCACTCTCACTTTCTTCTGCTGTCTGTCTGTACCTATGGCTTCTGCAAACGAGCACGTCCAGACCAAACACAGAGCAGAGACTCTCCGAGTGACTTCAAGCTAGAAGTAAATATTTTTCAGAAACTGTGGCTGAGGGTGCAGCATTTTCGATTGCTTTTCGTAAGGTTAGTCCCTCTTTCTAAGAAGATTAGTACTTTTGTTTATTTGCTTTTAGTGCAACAATAAACTTATTTTTGAGAATAAGTTGCAATGTGATTGATGGTCAGTTTCAGTGACGGGAACCTTATCTCTTTCAGGAGCTTCTGCTGTGACGTGCAGGTGTTTATGCAGATATGACTGAGTAAACTCTTCTCATCACAGAAATTTGGGACATTGCTTGGACAGACCTTCAGGACTGCTCTGCAGTTCTCCTGAATAAAATAATTCACTGGATCTTGGATCAGATTTACTATATTTTACCTCATTTTTGTCTCACACATCTTGAGGTTAGCCTACCATGTGAGTGTGTTGTGTGAGTTAGATTTAACTGGAGTTATCCTGAGTATTTTGTAGGTTTCTGGCCAGCTGGCAGGCAGCTGTGATGGAGGGTCACTTCATACACACATTCACACCTCTAGACATAAGCTCACTGATGGCTGCCTGAATCTGCAGAGACAAGCACACCAAATGAAAACATCAAACATTCCACTTTAACTTTCAGTTTCATATTTGCGCTTTATAGACGTGATGTAACCTGTACACTCATTTCCTTTTCTTACCTTTTCTAAACTCAAATACCACATTCACACTGACTTCATTTACTACAATATTGGGTCAAGAGACAAACTATCCAGAACTGAGAGAGCGTATACTTACAGCACGATGATACAGACCTGCAATTTGGTCCCCAGATGCATCTTGCAGCACACATCCCCTCACCACCTTCTCCCCATCCTGCTGTTGCTCCTCCGTACCTGGTGGGGGAGCTGTCACCCTCAGTGTTTGGATTACAAGCCTCCATTTGAGCCCAGGCAGCCATTGGCCTTCTGCAAGGAGTATTCCAAGATTGGGTGCTGTGATGTGGAAAAAGATGAGGAGATATCAGGCAGGTTTTACAACATTATGGAAAACTTTGACCATTCAGGTTATGCAGCCTGTGGCAAATACGTACGCAGCATCCTCTGCCAGGTAAGAGAAACATTTATTCTAATTTGATTTGATCTCTTTGATTTGATGAGTATTAGGTACAAATATTCAAATCAGACTGTGTTACACATGTTCAGTTTAGAATTCAAACTCATGTTTTCCAATGTGTGTATAATAACTAGATTTTATTATGCTATTTTATTTTATTTATTATTTTATTTTAATATGCTGTCCTCTAATCTAGCATCACAATTGTGACTTTTTACATTTAAATTAAAGCAGATTCCCCTCTGGTTTGTTTTAGCAGGTAATAAATTCTACTACATATTTCCAACAGGAAGATATAAGTCTGTTTAGTCATGTGTAAGAAGCTCATCATAAAGGAGAACCAACAAAATATTTTAACAATTTAATGAATACATGATGCTTTTAGACAGCAGTTACTCATACCAAAAGCCAAACCGATGTGTAAATTGAACATGGTGAATATAAAGCCCAAAGGATCATCCAGTGGAAATAAACCCTCCAAAATCAAGAACAGGCTGCCTTTTGCTAAGAGAGTTGAAGATGAATGATTGCGATGGGTTTTCTTTCCCTCTGTCACCAGAGCACCTGCTCATGGGGGTCATAAGATTGGTGAGGTTTTCTCTGTTTAATTTGTATTATTGTAGGGTCTGATGCAACCCACGGAGTGGTGTGTATCAGACATCTGGCCTGATTTAAATGTTCATATAACACTACGGTGGATTTTTCAAAAAATATGTTAGTAATTCCTTTACTGTACCGCATAACCGTTCAGTTTATTGTTGCTAACTTTTCTTCTTGATGAAATGACAGTACACATGGGTGTTGAATAAAAACATAGATATCCAAAAATTTCTGCCACAACTTCACCAACTAAGGTGCATGGAGTGGGACACCTGTTGAATAAAAACAAAAAACGCGCCATTGGTTGGACTTCTTACCTGATACATGATGTTCAGGCTTGTAAAAATTGTGGATTCTTCCAGTGAATCCTGCTATTTGATGTAGACATAAAATGTCTGGGTCCATGGAGGTGATGTTGCATGGTCATCTGTTCACAAACATGTACTAAACAAATCACAGATTAGTTGTCATCATTTTTTTTTAAAGCCAAGAAAGTTGAAATGGACTGATTGACTGGAAATCTGATAATTTGCAGTCTTCTTGGTCCTGACTGGTGACCTGTTGGCTAGCCTCACGTGCATTCAAATGTGAGCTGGTCCTTTTCATGCAGCCACCTGCTAGCATTTGGCTGTGGCCATTTGCGAGTTCTACTGTGACTAGGGAAAACACAAAACTGGCAAAGTAAATTGGGACAGAATCGGCAAATGTTCTTAGAAAGAGAATCAGACACTTAAATCACCCTCACCAGCTGAACATGAACATTTTAAAGAAGCCAATAAAGGTGACGGCGCTACGGCTAAAGTTAACGTGTTTAGATCCAGCCAGGTAGCAGCCTTGGTATGAAAAAAAGGTCAAAGAAAAACAGTCTGTGTCATCTTATCTGGTAAAGTTACAAATGTACTGAAAATTTGTATTGTTATATTAACCTGTTTCATCTGCTTCTCTTTAGCAAGATAAAAAATATCATGTAAATTCTCAGTTTATTCTCAGTTGCTTCAATGAGAGAAGAACCTGCAGCTAGCTGTCAATATACTGTCAGTTATAGCTATAAGTATAGTTAGAAAATCGGAATTGGTGCATCTTTACTTTGATATCTTAGTTATAATGAACAAAACAACTAACATCAGTTTTCAGAAGCTCCTCTCTCAACAAAATGTGTTTGCTCTCTTTTTAAGTCTGGTGGTCCATGGTGATATTCACAGAAAGATGTGAAGTTTTTCATACTGGGACTTCCTGGGAAATATCTAAAACTAGTAAAAAATGCAGAAAGAAATCCAGAGGTGCACGAAATCTTGACCTTGAAGGGAAAGATCGCCCAAATTCAAATTGGATAAGGTTTTGGTTTTATGGACAAATACTCTGAACTTTGTCATCTCACGCAGTAAGCGTAAACTATGTGCCAGAAAACATTAGTTTCTCAGATGAGGCACAGACATAAGCATAAGACAACCAGTCTCCAGAGTTTGAACCAGAACAACTGTATGAAATTGCAGAACAATTTAACAGCACATTCACTTTTCCAGTAATCTCACAAAAATATGCATTAAGGTTTTAACTACGCCATCAGAAGACTTGGCAATATTTGAATGAAGTGCCTGTGCCAACATTAGGTGTGGAGGGGAACAACTGAATTTCACTTAATGACAGCAGAGAGACCATAAGGCAGAGGTAGAAAAATGAACCAGCAATCCCTAGGTGAACATAATATTTTTTTTTCTTTAACTTATATTGTTTTAAAAAGCATTGACTCATACAATTTTGGCATGAAAAAAAAACTTTCCAAATGCATTATTGTGTTATTCTTGCAATGCAGTTTAATAAAAAATAAGATAAAAATAAGATATGAAATATTTTCCTTATCCCATATTTAGGAAATTAATTTTTTTTAATAATAGTTAATGATGATGATGATGATACTACTAATAATAAAGTGAACATGGCAAAACAGAACATAAAATAAAATAAATACTCAACTTTTAGTCTCTGTTAATAGTTTTGGATATTTTTTTATTCTAACGAGTTTTTCTATTTTAGTGTGAATGTGTTTTAGTTTCCTTTTTTAGCTCTTTAATCTTAAACAGATCCCAGTGCTGAAATCCAGCCCCTCCCTTCCTGGAATAACCCTTGAAGCCACTCCCACTCACTGATGACATAATTAGGCCCTGACTTTGCAGCTCAGACGCTTACTACGTGCAGATCCAGAGCACAAATTAAATGATAGGTGCAGCACAAATTTGGTCATGGCCGTATAACTGAGATAAAAGCTTCACTATGCAGAAGCCAAAATAATCGGGTGGGTAGCTTTACCATAAATAACACTTTAATTTTTGATGTCAACAAGGAAACAATGAAAACTAACAAACTTGGCGGCTTCCCGGCAGTTTCATACATCATACATTATGTAAAGATGGTGACGAATCGTCCAAAAATATAGACTTATGTTATTGTGGTAATTATAGCCTGATGTGGTTCTTACCAAGCAGTGCAGGCTGGATCTCGAGTAAAATTGCAGAGCTGCGACTCACGCACCATTTACAACTGCTGGATATAGGTGGAGCTCAGACGAAATATACATTCAAAAAGTTTAGCATGATACACATGTGCTGTGTACACTGCAACAAAAAGCCTTTAAAGAAACTCTCATTTACATGAGCGCTTTATATGAAAAGTTATGTTAAAAATAAAGAATGCATTTTTGGTTCCATTTGAGGTATGTTGATGCTTTTGTGTACTTTTTAAACCTTTTTCAATGATGATGGTCCGCTCTGTGGTTTTTCGGCTCCCAAGTTCATAATTTGAGGTGAAAGAGGCCCGGGAGGCGGTCAGGTTACCCCGCTGCCAGGGTACTTAACCAGGGCAAAAGCCATACACTGAAGCCGTCTGTTCCAGCTGCAGAACGGAAGCTTCCTAGCACTGATATCAATCACAGCGTGAAGAGAGGGACAGGCAGACACATATTAAAGAGAGAGACAGAGTGGGAAATGAGTGTGTGTGTGTGAGTCAGGGAGACGGGAGGAAGACTGTCATTGTTCTTTGCTTACTTGACCAAACAAACAACCCTTTCCTCCTCAGGCCAGGGGTCCAGGATATATCAGGTTGCTGCAAAAGAGGAGCAGAGAGAAAAAGGATGAAGAAAAGCACAGGAATAAGAAGAGATGAATAAAATCAGTGAAGATAATGTCAGCCATAAAGAAAAGAGAAAAACAAATGAATTAACGATAATAAAAACAGACATAGAGATAATTTCAAGGGCATTCTGTTGCCCTTGAAAAGAGTGTGCATTTGTGTGTTATAGTTGTGCTCTGCTTTCACGTGGCTTTCTCGATGGGTTTTCATTTATTTTGTCATCAAATAAACCATTAGCAGCACCCTCAGTTCAACAAGACCCATAAAGGGGCTGTTTGAGGATAAAAAACATTTAGTGAGCACTGCACCAAGCAGCAGAAGTCCAGATTAGTTGTTTCCCTCTTGCATTTTTAATAAGCAAGCTTTTAGTACGGTAGCAATGTGTCTGGCTGTTTCACACTGCTCTCTCAGTTTAAAAACTCAGCCTGTGTCATTTCCTCAGACAGGGTCACACATTTACCTCTCATCTGTTTACCATGACTCTTTTTTGTCTCTCAGCTACAATAAAACACCAGCGTGTGGAGCAGTCAGTGGAGAATCTGGAGCATGTGAGATGACAGGAATAAAATCTGAGTCTATTCTGAATTTGACGGCGTAAACACCAAATTATAGCAGCTTGAAGTGGTCGCGTTGTTTCTACCCTATCATAGTGGAACCAAAATAGGACAATGGCTGGGATTTCAGCATGACTCGGTCAAACAAAAGATCATGTGCAGTATTTGCAGTTTGCTCTGCCTTTTTGCCAACACATGTCTCTCATTTTCAAGCAAAGAAAACGTCTTCATAACCTTATACCTTCATAACCTTATTGAACTTATACATTTTTCCTTGAACGTAGCATCTGCCCCACATGCCTGTTTACTGCTTTCATCAGCAGTTCCAGCATCTCAGACTGAACACAGCTTTTGTTTGGCCCAGTAGAGAGAAATCTCTTTCAGAGAACACTCTGATCTTTTCCACAGTAGTACTATCAAGATGTTCAACAAGAGTCTGCGTTGACTGTTTTTGCCAAACTCCCCACCTCCCCGTTCTCTGTGATTTATAAAAGGCAGTGTTTCAGTTAACACTTGGATGGAACAGCAGTTTAAGCCATCTGTGCCCTAAAAGACAAAGACAGACACAGAAATGTAAAGTTTGATGGACTACTGTATGATCAGCAACTGTGACAAAACATTTTATGTGATACAGTAAAAAAACAGACAAAACAGTGTCCAAAAAGTATTGATAGTAATCGATTTGTCACACCTTTATATTTAAACATATCCATTTTAGTGTGGGCTACAGCTTGAGTCATGTCACCTACTGACACTGTGAGTTTGTCCATATGTGTGTAATTGTGGTCTAAATACTTAAAAAAAATCTGCTCACAGGAATATACACCAAACACAAAAGACGGCCTTGTAGTCTTACAGGTGGTAATTAGGATAAAAATCAAGGTCAAGTTTTAAGTTCTGGTCACAGCTGGTCAAGGTCTGGCTGACTATGCTTGTAATAAAGCAGTAATAAATACCTACATACACAAATGTTTATAATTTGCCCGATTGGCAAATTGTAAATATGACGAAACAGTTATTAGCCACAATACACTGTTCAAACTCTGGCGTCATCTTCCTGGTCAAAACTGTTTTTTGTACCACTGGAAAAATTGAACTAGAGACAGTTGGTTGTTGGTACTGTTTCTACATTGAACAGAGATTAGATAGAGGTTTGCATATAGAAACAAAAATCAAACAATTATATTAAAATAAATAAATTTAAAATCTTTACATTTTGCCCCAGACTGCACTGAGTTACAGGATCTTTTCTTTCTTTTAACAACTCTAGAGTAAAGTGCTCTGCTGGTACAAATAATTAAATACTTTACTGCTCATCCATTTTTACCTGATATACTTTGTCTTACCAAATAAAGGCAAGCGCAACAGATTTATATAACAAAAAAACAAATGGCAGGTGTTTATATTATTTTCCAGTATGTAGATTCACTAGTTAACAGGACATCACCCATTTATTTCCCTTGTTACTGCTTTGATCTTTTTCTCATAATGAGGCTTTTCCTACATGTACCCAGACTGTTAAAAAAAAACCCTGAATGCTGAAGGTAAGAGTTTTACAGCTGTTGCATCACTGCGTTCAGTGTCAGCATCAAATGCAATTGTTTGAGTGCAAAGTTAAAGAAAGGAGCCAGAAAGCCTGTGATTGTGAGGTCAAGAAACCACTGAAAGCTTTTTTTTGCGAATATCTGCTTTTGCTTCATTCTAATCAAGGAAGAGATTGCAAAAAGAAATCCTTCAACACAAACGTTTCTCTCACTAGAAAGTCAAGCAAAGACGTCCAGGCAACTTCTGTGACATTGGTCCATCGTTTGGGGACTATTTTTCAACCAGGGCTCAATGAAGACAACAAAAACTTAAAAAATCTTTTAGATAAAAACACATAAGTACATGTTTTCATTTACCAATGTCCTTACAAAAATGTTACAGCAAATAATTACCAGAAGAGGCATTGTGATGACAGGATTAAAAACAACACGTTTTGTCCACGTTGACGTTATTCAGTGACATAATTTTTAAAGTGCTTTTGAAACTAAATCCACCACTTACATAATCACTGTAATAATCTCCATATATAAAAACAGCTGAGATTAAGCGTCAGACTGTGAAACAACACAAAAATATCCCATATCTGCTGTTCTGATCTGTGCTAAATGAGCTAAATCTTTTGCAACGTTATTTATGTTTATTTATTTAAATATTGACTTTTGTTTAAATACCAAAACAGTTATTTGGAAAACTTTACTGATGTCAGAAATAATTCACTGCAAAGTGAAAATAGGTTTATGAGCCCTTACAAGAAACAACACCAAATTTAATCTAAACACTCTTGATCTACAAAACCAATCTTATGCCGGTTTGTTGTTTGGGATTTGTTTACTGGATCAGTTTGGTTTTTCTGGCAAATGAAAGCGCACCAGTTTGCATGATGATGGTTTGGGTGCAATGGCTCTTTGTGCCTAAGGCACACCATTCTGGGTGTGGACAGTGTGGTTGTGACTTAATAACTGAGTGGACCTTCCTGGGATCCATTTATACCAGGCCGCACTCAGACAGGCTGCATATATCTCAGGCTTGCCCAGTCAAAATGAGGCCCAGAGGCTGTGGAAGAACAAATACACAAATCCATTTAAGTGATTCATTACTGAATCTCATACATTTCTGTAACTCTACCTTTGATATTAGCTCAAAAAAGTTTTACATTTTTAAATCATATGTAATGAAACGGTATCTGTTGTCCTTTGAAGGAGTGTTCTCCATATGCTGCCCACCTGTATGATGCCGAGGACGCTGACACACCCATGAGGGCGCTACCTGGACTCTGTGGGGATTACTGCTCTGACTACTGGCGGCAGTGCCGGTACACGCTCAGCCTCCTGCTTGAGGACGTAGGGAACTCACAGCAGTTTGCAAACCTGACTGCCACAATTGAAGAAGATCACAGAAGGTTTTGTGAATTTCTGGTGTTGAAGGACAAAGAGTATTGCTATCCTAGTGTCTTGACAAATGCAGGTATGAGTCACATGTTGTATGAAGAGGTTAAAAAAATGCATCTCGGTGTAACTAGCCCAGAAAAAGGTCTAGAGTATACAGCCTTGATAGCTCTGAAGCTGTTGTTAAACACATCAATCTGTGAGCTAAATGTCAGCGTCAGTATCAAAATGATGCTCCACATCAGCAAACCAGCACCAGCTAGCATGCTTAAAGTGAAATGTTTAAAATCATTAGTACGAATGTTAATGATGGATGCAAACAGTCTGAACTGCATGCATGAATTTGAAAATATCCGTGTCTGCACTGTCTCACCAAGAAAATCACTGCAATGAAAGAAAGTGTGGGTGGAAGAGCTCTTCATATTGATTTGTAACTGCCTGAACAGAAGCTGAAAGTACAGTGCATTGCTGTAAAATAATTACAGTTTTAATTTGGTGCAAGCCTCTGCAAGTTTGATTGCAACTCAGTTTGCACATGTGATTAGACACATGCCAATCTACTCTCCCGTGTCTTTTTTCCCCCACCCTAAGAGTTAAATGCTAACCTGGGATTGCTAAATGAAGATCCCGAAGGATGTTTGGAGCTGTGCTTACAGGAAGTTGCCAATGGACTCCGTAACCCTGTGGCCATGATCCATGCAGATGATGGAACTCATCGCTTTTTTGTTGCGGAGCAGCTGGGTTATGTGTGGGTGTACTTGGCGAACGGCTCTAGGATCGATCGACCTTTCCTCAACCTGACTAAAGCCGTCCTCACATCCCCGTGGACTGGAGACGAGAGGGGATTCCTCTGCATAGCCTTACACCCTAGGTCTTTTTTTCAATCAAAATACACATTTAAATAGCAACATTTAGTTTTCAAAGGAAAAATTCATTGTGCCAAAATGTGAAATGCAGCATTTCCATTGAGCTCCTGTTTCGTTCACAGGTTCACCACTGTCAGAAAAGCCTACGTGTACTACTCTGCGTCTGTTAAGAAGGAGGAACGAATACGAATCAGCGAGTTCACAGTATCAGCACATGATGATAATCAACTAGACCATTCTTCTGAGAGGTGCTGTATTTAGTAGGTCCTTGCATGGTCTTAAATGACACAAATACATTCATCATCTTCTCATCTCTCCTGCTGTAGAACCATCCTGGAGGTGGTGGAGCCAGCATCCAATCATAATGGAGGACAGCTTCTTTTCGGTCACGATGGGTATCTGTACATCTTCATAGGTGACGGTGGCCGTGCTGGAGATCCCTTTGGAAAGTTTGGCAATTCCCAAAACAAGTCAGTACTGTTTAACTAATGTGTTTGCATGTTTGGATGCATGCATAGACTCACAATGTTGATTTCACATTTTGTGTTAATGAAGATGTGAAATCTCAAATAACATGCAAATATAATAGACATAGTTGTGATTGTGAAGAATGCTCATCTTTATAATCTTCACGAGGCCTCATGACGTTGTCAAGATGTTGACTTGATAAACAAAATACCAAAGTCGAGTCGGAGCAGGTAAAGCGTCAGAGTCCTGCCAAAAATGGGTTCCAGATAGTTAAATTCCTCTCAAATCAAATCTAATTAAAAGGATCAAATTTATGAGGAACGTTTCTGCATTGAACAGAGGGCATTATAAATGATAGTTTGGCAAAGACTATAATTCAAAACAATTTCTTCAAAGTGACGAGTGAAAACTTTGTTTGCACGTGTCATAAACAATCATTCATGATAACTGCCAGGTTCTGTGCTGTGCCAGTTTATGGAGATTTCAGTCTTTAATTTACAAAACACTTCAAATAGGCATTCCTCCTCTATGGTTTATCATTATACCGAGAGCTGCATTGATTGAAGTTTATTATTTTTGAATTTTTAGCACAGAAAATTAAAGATAAAGCCAGAAAAACTTTGGTTGCAAGTCATTCAGCCAATAGAAAAAGCGTATTGATTTTTGTAATCAATACTTCATCCTGTGAAATGCACCAATAATGTCACATTTAATAGGTAGGTTTGCATTTTAGGGCTGACAAAAATAGCGATCTATCTTTAATGTTTGTATCGAGAAAGCAAGTAAACTTCCTCCAAAACTGGGACTTAATTTAGAGCTGTTAGCACCTTTTCTCCAGAGATGGACAATTTAGCCGTTTGTCTCTTCCTGAGGCTGTTTTTGACAAGCCGTAGTAGCTCTTCTGGGAATGCAGCCTGCCAAGTCTAATATTGACATGACACACTACACACATCATGGACCACCACACACTGGAATGTGGAGGGGAGAGAGAAAGTGAGCGAGAGTGAGTGCAGGGTGGTAAACACTGGAAAAAGTGGACACTGGAAAAAGGCCATAAAGGCCATTAATAATATTTGTTTTAAATTATTCTTTATACAGAAATTACACCCATTTGTGAAGGTAGTTCCTCTTTTCCTTACATTTCTAAGCAGATGAAACAACAAGGGAGAGAAAGGTAGGGAGAAGGAAAGAAACAGCTCATGCTAAACTATCCCACATTGATGGTCAGTGTTATGACAGCCAGTGGATTCAGATCACTACTGTCCATTGTTCATGTGACTGCTGATAGACGTAGCAGGATGGATTTTGAAGTGTCCAGAGCTATACTCTCTACTCAGATTCATTCAAACAGAACTGCAAAACGGATCTGACCGTGCTTTTCTGGCATTAAATAAACACTTACGGTTGAACCATTCAGTCACCACAGTCTTTATGATACTCTGAGTCATTCTTCCTTTTTTGTCTGGTCGTTACGTTTAATAGGTCAACACTTCTCGGCAAGGTGCTGCGTGTTGACGTTGACTTCAACGATAACAGTGCCCCGTACAGCATTCCCTCAGACAACCCATTTCTGGGCGAGAAGGAGGCACGGCCGGGTAAATGAATTTCCTGTTTGTGTGGAAGACTGTGATCACGTCTGGTGACTTTGAAGATGCTGAATGGCACACTTATTAATGCTAATCTAGCTTAGCTGTTCTCTCATAATATTGGACTGCGGTGGGACTGTGTTTTTCTTTCTGTGCAAAGCTGGAAAATGACTGATCGTGTCAGAAGTGCGTCCTCACAGAGGATGTCATTTTTGTTTGTGTTTTCCATCCACGTATTTCTTTCTTTGTTTACCTGCAGAGGTTTATGCCTATGGAGTTCGCAACATGTGGCGTTGCTCCATTGACCGCGGTGACCCCGTTACCACTGAAGGCAGAGGCAGGATGCTTTGTGGTGACGTGGGCCAGAACAAATACGAAGAGGTAGACCTCATTGTTAAAGGTATGATAATTGTAGTTTGAAGGATGATTTTCTTTTTCTAATATGTTGATTTCCAATTTTTTCAGCATCAAACCGTTTGAATACATATAAATTGTAGAACTTCTTTTTTGCTGAGTAATTTTACTGTGTCAACTCTTATTTTTAAGGAGGAAATTACGGCTGGAGAGCCAAAGAAGGATTCAGCTGCTACGATCGTAAACTCTGTCAAAACTCATCCCTCGGTGAGTCTACAGTCTGGGTTACTGAAAGTCCATAAATACAAGTATATTTTAACCAAATTATTTAATATTTATACAGATATTTAATTTGTAAATTAAATTGTTACAGCACACTCTTTGTTCTCTGTAAAAGCCTCCTTAGAATAGAATAAAAAAACTGTTGTCAACTCAAAAGAGATTTTAAATAACGGAACTTCATTGTCATTTAATTTCACGAGCTCAGGTTTCTTACAGGGTACAGTATATTTCCTGTTTGTTACAATGATGTAGCAGTGACACTGAATAATAAACGAGGTCTGATCTTTGTTTATGTGTTTGCAGACGATGTCTTGCCAATCTTTGCCTATCCACACAAGCTGGGCAAATCTGTGACAGGAGGATACATCTACAGAGGCTGTCAGATGCCCAACCTTAACGGACTCTACATCTTTGGGGATTTCATGAGCGGGTGTGTGTTTGTAAAATGAAAATTTCAAATGAAAACACTCGTAACCTTTTTTGTTTTTGTGGATTTCTACCTAATCAGTGTCCAGTCAGTTTGCTGTTGAACTGCTCTGCACAGGGTTGACTTAATAATTTACAGTAAAAATGCATTGATGTGAAGCTTTTGGACTACAGCTCTTGCTATGCGTAAACATTATATGTATCTCTGTTTGTGTTTAGGCGTCTGATGTCTCTTAGGGAGAACGTTACCACAGGTGAATGGCAGTACAATGAAATCTGCATGGGAAGAGACCAGACCTGCAGATTCCCCAAACTTATCAACAGTTACTATAAATACATCATCTCTTTTGCTGAAGATGAAGCAGGTAATAACTGTGTGGGTCGGTGTGTTGATGTATTGCTACCAGACACTGCATCACTTATTTAATTAGGTACATTTATAATGGAACGATAAACTTGAGCCCCAATCACACACACCTAGAAACAGTCCATGAATCCCCTGGCAGCTGCCAGCTGCTTGTGGAAAATGTGTATTCTCAGACTGGTTGGGGTTGCTAGAGGTTGCTGACAGCTGGTGAAATAGGTTGCAAAGAGATGTAGGGTACTGCACTGAAACCCTCCTTGTGACACCTGCAGCCAGCACTATTAAAAAGGTGTAACTTTTTTTCTGTTTCCAGTTTGTGTTGCACATTTCACTGTTTTACTACTGCTCAGTGAGTAATTGGCGAATGTTTGCAGACAAGTTTCTTGCATGAGAACTACAGGCAGTTTTGTCTCTTAGTAACCAAAACAATCAAAGATGTTTTTGGTGTAGCGCCCTCTTTAGGACTGATTTCACATAGCAAGAGCAAGCACTCACCATCTAGTCTGGAAATACAATTTATTTTTCTACATGTCTTTGGTTTCCAGAGGATTTCCTACTGGTCTCCTGGTCTGTGTGGCTTAATGTGAAAAGAAATAATTATTTCTAACTAGTACACATGTAGTGTGAAGTACCAAAGTGGATATTTTTACTGGTGTTATTGTTAATGAAATTAGATTACTACTAAACTGCATGATTTCTAAGTTAGGAAATGTTTAGGTTTGTGTTGGTCTTAAAAAATTGTATTTCTCTTCTTTCCTGATAATTTCAGGAAGCAAATTGGAGAGACGAATGATTAAAGCAAAGTTTAAAATATTTTTCCCCAGAGTAGTGTTTTGGTCTCTCTCTTTCTCCCCCATTTTGCTATTTTTGTACCTCTTTTATTTCTGTCTCCCATCTGTTGTCATCATAAATATTTCCCTCTGTTCCTGTTGTTTAAATTTTTTTCTTTTTTTATCTCCTTCTTTTCTTGCTCACTGCTTCCTATTTTTTTAATCTCCCCGTTTGTCTTTTTATGTTCTGCCGTCTCTGCCTGCTGCTCTCTTTCTCCATTTCGTCTGTGAATTTTTCCAGGTGAGCTGTATTTCTTAGCCACAGGAGTCCCGAGTGCGACAGCAAGAGGTGGCGTTATCTACAAGATAGTGGACCCTTCCAGGTAACTTGCTAACGCATCACTTTACTTCATCAGCAGTTAAGTGCTCATTAAACTACATGGATGTGTGATGTTAAGGTGTGAGAGTGTGAACCCAATAATTATATATGATGGAGGTTTTAAGAGTTGGAATGCTGCTAATAAAATACAGTGCAGCAACATGTTAAAATGTTAAAAGAAGTGCTCAGAGCACAATCATCTTCCATCCCTCTCTAGCCAATCCAGGCAAAAAGAAAGAAATAAGAAAAACAGATTTTTAAAATCTTATTTATTTAATCTATCTTCATTGACTGTATCTCTGCACTAATACACACTACAATTAAAGTGGAAGCTGCTAAACACCATTAAAAACAAAACATAAAAAATAAATAAATGAAAAGATACATATGTGCTTATAGTACCCATTATTGCATGTGTACTAATCTTTTCTGTCTTGGAAACAGGAGAGCACCACCAGGAAAGTGTAGCATCAAGCCTTCACCTGTTAAGATAAAAGGAAAACTAATTCATTTCCACCCAAAAGAAGGTAAAAGAAAGTCTTAAAGTGGTGTTATTTTCTCGAATTTCCTTGCCCTGCTTCAACCTTTAATAATAATAATAATAATAATGGATTGGATTTATATAGCGCTTTTCAAGGCACTTTACAAGGGATTCTTTCTAGAAATTGGTGAGTTACATTTCCAGCAGTAAATAAATGGTTAAAACATGCTATTTAATATGCATGTGGTTTCTTTTGGCTTCTCTTGATGTCTCTTGATTGTTCACTTTAATGGGAGCGTTTAAATTTGATAAATCTACCAAATCAAAGCAGTTTCTTGCATCAGGTATCCAACGGATGGTTTTTAGCACTGCACAATTCTTTTTATTTTATTTTTCTCTTTTTTGCAGAGTATGTAATCAACAAGAAACCAACCACCACAGCTGTTCCTACTACAACGACCACTACAAAACCTACAACAACTAAAAAGAAGACAAGAATAGTAATAAAAAAACCTCCAATGCCAACAAGAAAAAAACCAAAGCCACCGCCAACAACAGCAGCAACAAGAAAAACAACAAGAAAGACAACATTACCAACAACAACACTGGCTCTCAAAACCACAACAAAATCTGCGTCGACCACAACAGTAAAGCCAAGAACTGTCCAGATGGCAGCAACAACTCCTGCCACAACCTCGTCCACTGGTAGGCCTGCTGGTGTACCCGTTTATCAGGCTAGCTCCACTGATTACCCAGTTTCTAGCCAAACCGCTAACCCAACCACTAATTTGACTATTAAGACTAAAAATAAGTCCACGAGACTGGTTCACACCGTGGCACGAGGAGAAGCCAGCAACGCCAAAACTGGTGGTTTCTTCGCCTACATTCTGATTTTGTTTCACATTTTTACATCTTAATTACTAAATTTATGTTTGCTTCTAAGTAAAATCCTTTGCAAATTAGGCTTAAGTGCTAATAATTTAGCTTAGCTTTCTTTTTTTTGGGGGGGGGGATCACACCTTCTTGGAATAAGGTAATTATAAAATCTATGCAGGCTTTCTCATGATCAAAAAGTATCAGCAGTATCTCCTAAAGGTCATGTTAAAATGTTATGATTTAATCATATTTAAATTGATTTTAAGGGTTATTTATGTTTTTCTTCAACTAAATAATTTGCTATATAGTTTTTGGCCTTTTAACTGGTTTTACACACCGTTTTGAACTGATTAAGAATATTGTGAATATTTATATAGAAATAAATAACACATAAAATGATTTAAAAAGTTTGATAAATATGCCCCTTGGACATTTTCTCTACTTTGTTGAGGCAGATAAGCCATACTGTAACCTAAATGGCAAAAAAACAACAACAAAAAAACAGAGTAAAAAAACAAAAGGTGACTTTTCTTAAATCAATATGCATTCAAAAAATAAGTAGCTTTTTAAGAATTCATTTTTGCATCTCACCTGTCTATACAGTTTAGCAAGTCTGTGCACTGGAACATAAACATGGGGAATGGAAAATAATTTGCATAATTTGCAGAGAAAATGCTGTAAAATTATTGTTTATCTTAATTATAACTGAGTTTACTGCCTCACCCTCTTGGCTTAGTTTTAATCACAAGTTTAATTATTCAGACTAAGCCATTTGCATTTGCACAAGCTTTTGCCCGACTCAGGTATCGTGGAATTGACTAAATTGGCTTTGAATCCCAACTTCAGACCTGCTAACATGCTATTCTTTGGCTGGTTCAAGAAGCTAAAGCAGGATAAATGGTGCTTATTTATGCATTAGGTTTTTGCACTGCTTTAATTTAAATCAGGTGTTTTGGCATAATTTATTATGAATAAATTGTTCTGCATCAGCCTCAGTTTGGACATTCATCCTTTTGTGTCTGTGTCTACATCCTTCCTTTGTGGTTGATACTATTTTTCCTTTGTCAAATAGTACAATGAAAAATTGTCCTAAAGCAGTTTAACATTTTGGGAAATGTGCTTCCAGCTGATGAGGTCAGTGCTGTGTCTTAATTAGTTAGCTTAGCTAGAACATGGACTGCAAAAATATATTACAATATAGCCACCTGCACAGCTAAAGCTAGCATTTTAACAACATGATATCTTATTTAAATACCTACATATATAAAATACCAAAAAAATGGTGGTTTTACATTTTTTGTCTGAATACAGAAATTTTCTAGATGTATTTACACTTTATTTAAATGATAATAGAAAAAAATAATGAGTAGTATAGCTAGCTAACTTGCTAACTTTGCACATAACCCATTTCCTAGCAGGCTAATTAGTCGCTAAAATATCCTCTTATTTATATGATTTTTCTGCATCTGATTCTTAACAACAAAACAACCTCTGTTTCCCAAAATGTCAAACTTGTTTTATATTAACATTAGTTTCAGCACCTCATAAAACAAATAAAAAGGGTGATTCTGTCTCTTCATCAGGTTATCGCACAACCTCCACGACTGCAGACTCATCTAGGATTGCAAAAACCCCAACCATCACCACACCTTCATCAGGGAGACATGGGAGACCCCTTCAGTACCCCCCTAGCACCACCTCACAATATTTCAAACCACAACTCCTTACCACTCCATCCACAAAATTGCTGAAGCAGCCCCACATGACTTTAATCTCCACACCCTATCCAAAAGCTCCTGACCATAGGATGACCACAGCATGGCCACCGTACTTCAGCCAGACGCCCCTTGTACCATCCTACAGGCCCCAGAGACCACTAATCAACACTACGCTGCTTAAAACACAGGAGGAAAAGCTGTGGCTTGGTGAGAAGCTGGAAAGTGCAGGAGAGGGCAACCAAGTGTTTAAGAGGCCGAGAGGACGGGGTAGAGGTCAAGGTTACAAGAAAGCAAGAGGAGGGTGGAGGCTGCGGGTTGGCTCAGTGCGACTTGTAAGCGCCGAAGGTTTGCCAGATCGAGGCAGAGTGGAAATTTTCATCCGTGGCCAGTGGGGTACAGTGTGCGATGACCTTTTCACCATCAAGTCAGGTAGCGTCGTGTGTCGTCAGCTTGGATTCTCGACTGCCCTGGCAGTGATGAAGAGGGCTGTCCTGGGGGAGGCGGACGACAGTGTTAGGATATTCTTGGATGATGTGGAGTGTGAAGGTGGGGAGAGATCACTGCTCGAGTGCAAGAGGTCCAGGGTTGGGAAACATAACTGCTCACATGCGGAAGATGTAGGAGTGATCTGTGGTTTGCAAGGAGTTGGTTAAAAGAAAGGGAAAAGCATTGGGAGAACTGGAAAAACTGGAAAAAATATATGGGACTATCACATACAGACAGTGATTGTATAAATGATTATTAGATCCCACACATTTTTTTAAGGATGACTTTTAATTAATTGCAATTTTCAGAATTTGTATTATCCTGCTTTTGCATTTCTGCACGTTACCTTAAAACTGCTCTATTTGCGTCTTGGAGAGAAGTGGAAAAGAAGAGCATGCATCCAACTTTTCACTGGCTTTGTGTGATCTATATGCAAGTAGCTCCTTCTAAACTCACTCAATCCACAGTTGTAAAGATAATAATCAGTTACAAGTTGAAACAATGATGATTATAGTAAACAGCAACATAGTATCTAAACCATAATTACATAAACACAGTGTTACCGCTCACAAAAGGGACTCTTTCTTAACCCCTTGTGAGTATTGTACTTAGAAAAAGTGTGAAAAAATGAAAATTTTTAAATTAATTTTGGTACTCAGCAGTTAATGGTTTCATAATGTTCATGATGCAAATCAAGCTAAAAACTGGTGGATTGAGTGAGTTTTGGAGGTGCCTTGACATTTAAAGAAAAAAAATCCTGCTAGAACACACAAACATTTTTTAAATGCATAATTTTACTAGATTTATTTTCTGAGGCAGATTTTAAATAAATTGCACATGGAAACATGTTGAATGTAGTTTTAAGATGAAAAAATTATCTTTAACCAGGAAATGCTGGACATTCTGCGGATTGAATGTAATGTTTCCAGGTTTACATAAAGAGATGTTAAAGGCACAGGGGGCCTGTGATGTAAATAAAGTTTACTGCAAAGTGATTTTCTTCTAAGTCTCTTATTTGCTGTCAGTGAATTTTATTGAACAGTATCTGATTCTTCTTCAGCAACACTTCTAAGCACTTTGTTGTGTAAAACAATAAGGATTTATAATATATTAATCTGAAATTTCTGAGACAGTTTACAGAGCATTTGACCCATTTGTCACTGACTTTTCTTGACTTACACGTAGACCTTAAACAGGAAGTAAAAATGTTTGTGATGAAACTGTGGAAACAGTCCTTACTGACCATAAAGATATTTTCTGTGGCCCCAAATAAACATCCACACATTTTATGGTCAGATGGAATAAACATTGAAGATCTTTTTGTTTCCTGATAGGCCATAATAATCTGTTGTTGCATAAATAATAAGTAATTCCACAGTGCAAGTACTGCCTATTGTTTTAGAGATGATACCTTAGAGGCAATAAAAAAATAAATATAAAATCAGAATAAGCTCTTGCTCTCTGAAACAGAATTTAGCTTTGGGGATGAGGAGGTCCAGCTGTCCAGCCTTCTTATGTGCACGCACATCAACATTTTGACAGAAGGAAAAACTGATGAGTTGATGAGTTACACTCAGTGGGCTGGAATGCACCACATGTCAACATTTTCCTTACATTTCAATTTTATAATTAAATATCACGAAATCTAAGGCTTGGTCTTATTTCCTTCGTCTGACTTCCTTCATTCTCACTCCATATATTTGTGTAATCATTAAAATATGAAAGTCAGCAGAGTGTAAAAGAGCCGTAATTACAAACAAACAGATGGCTGAATGAACAGAGAGAAGCAGCATTTGGGCAAATTAAGGAGTGAAGTGACGAAGAAGAAAACAGAAGCAGTACACCATCTTGTGTTGCCTCTATGGATGTGGTTTAAACTGAAGGTGACAGAATTCTTCACTATGTAAAACAAAATGTTTTGAGAGTAAAAACCATGATTCCAAACAATATTTTTGAAATCCGGTTAGCCTCACTGTACATTATCCAAATTCATTTGTTTTTCTTGATCTGGATTAAAATGATTTCTACGGTTCCTAGTTGCAGTGTAACACTGTTTTCCTCAGATCTGGAAACAAACATCGACTTTAAATATGAACCCGACATGTTTGTCTTTTGTACTGTTGATACAAGTACATCCATGCTTACATTTTGTTTACATCAGAGTTTTCTAGTCTTGTTCCAGAAGTCAAGTCTCTTCAGCCCTCTGTGGTTCAGTTTTGGTGAGTCCATGAGAATTGTAACTGACCGGTGTGGCATCGGGTGTGGTGCCGTACCTGTGGGCTGCTGCATTTCTAGATGTTGTTGGTTATTTGAGTTTCTGTAGCCTTCTTATTACCTCGATGTAGAGTGGGCATTCTCCTATGTTCTCTCACTGGGAAAAGGCATTTTCAACCAGAGACCTGCTGCTCACTGCATATTTTCTGTTTTTCGTACCATTCTCTGTGAACATTAGAGATGGTCATGTAGTAAAATCTCCATACATCAGCAGTTTCTGAAATAGACCAGCCCCTCTGGCAACCACGACCACAGCCACTTAAATCACCGTTCTTCCCCATGCTGTTGCTCGGTGTGAGCTTCAGCAGATCATCTTTACCACGTCCACATACCTAAATGCAATGAGTTTCTCCCATGTGATTGGCTGATTTGAGATTTGCGTTAATCAGCAGTTCAGCAGGTGTACCTAATAAAGTGGTCAGTGGGTGAAATCACTTGTAGATTTAAGGTGTTACCATTAAAAATAATACAAAAATAGCAAACAAGAAATAATAATAAACTAATCATTTATCAATAATAATAAACTAAATATGAATTACTTTTGAATATTTATAGATTTGTATTTTTTTTTTTTTACCAGAGTTGTGTAATGTTTACCTGAGAACAATACAACGGATGATTTTTATTATAAAAATGGAATTAGCTCCCTTTTGTTAATAAGTATTTATAAACAGAACACCAGGAAAAAAAGATCATATTTAAATAAAGCTTGCTTTTGCTTCCAGACCACAGGGAGGCAGTCATGTATAATTTTACCCTCACTGAAAAATGAGGAGGGAGCTGTGAATAATACAGTCCATGTTCCCTTGTTATCTATTTCATTAGCTTGCACTATCACACAACTGTTAAAATTTGTTTTTACTTTCATTTTTTTTCTCAGTAGAGCACTTTTCAATCTATTTCAATCCATCGCCTAATAAACTCACCCAGTCATGCATGGCAGAGGCAAACTCGAGCCATGAATTCCAAGAAACCATCAGAGGCCCTCAGAGCAGAGCGATGACACATTAATTAATTTATCCATATAGCTACTTCACCTTGTCTTCAGTCTGTGCTAGTTTCTCACATCATCACTCACATCTGTCCTCCAAAGACTGCGTGCATCCTGTCCTCTGGACCGTGACAGTGGCACTTTCCGAAAATAAAGGTCCGTCTCTGTAAAGCAAGGCAGAGGTGCCCCTGTTGTGAGAGATTATCTTATGTATCTTTTACAGTGAAGCTACTAGAAGTGGCTATATGGTGATGTTAATGGGAGTGACATTGTACTGTATGCAGGTCTTAAGGTCTAAATTCCAAAGCAGAAGATGAAAGTGGTTGTACCATTAGCAGGCTTACAATTAAAATCCTTATAAGTCTCTCTCTCTTTCTATCCCTCTGCCTTTAGGCTAGCTGGCCCCATCTGCTTGCAATGTCATATACTGTGTTGACTGAAGTCTCAGGGGAGACATTGTTTCAGACACAGGATTTTTGTCTTATTTACCCAAGCAAGGTGACAGAACACACTTTAGGCAATGGCCTCAGGAAGGAGTCTCTTAGATGTAAGAGAGTCGTAACTATTCACACCAGAGTAGCTCAGCAACCAAGAGACAACCAAGTCATGCTCAATACCCCCTTTTCATACTTCCAAGCATAAAAGCATAGACCAGAGTATCCCCATGATCTCAGAGGTAATACCCAGAGGCCAAAATGAGTTGGTAATGCACTGAGTTTTGCATTTATTATTATATTACATTACATAAATCATCCACTAATTACAAGCAGAGCTGTGGCTCAGACTTCAGCACAAGAGATGTTTTGTTACAGAGCACCATGTAGTCTGAAATATCAACACGAGGGAGAGCTGCAGCTCTTGTGCAGTTCATCATCGCTTGTCTGCTGCTGACCCAGATTAACAGGAGAGGGGAACCACATGTGCACCTGTGTAAAAAATAATGAATAAATAAAAAAAATGCACACAGTGGTCAGATGGACACATGCGTATAACACTTTCAAGCATGCATTTGCACAACGTGCTTTTCAGAGTTAAGATGACAGCAACGCCTCTGCTGTCTTGAAATTAGCTCTATGTTGCATCAGTGTGCTCAGTCAAGCTGTGTGCACAGAGGATAACCTGTTTATAACTTTGACTTTAGCTCATGAGTTCATGAGACGGAAAAGCTAAAGTCTAAAGAAGATAATTAAGAAGGACACTGGATTAAAAAGCTC
>NW_005187404.1:5013152-5021884 GCF_000239375.1 Pundamilia nyererei
TTACCTCTGTCTGTTTGGTTTGGTGTTTGATTTGAGTTACCACATCTTTTCAAGTATTTAGTGGGATTAACCACCCTGTTAGCTCTGCTCCTTAGTGCATATATTTTTTAAGCGGTTCCTTATTGTTGCCCGGCAAATAGGAACCAGTGAACAGGGCCTACTTTAAATAATCTTGGTGTCAACTGCAGCATTGTTGACACCACTCTGTCACATTGTGTGTAATAGGATATTTATACCTACTTCTTGAGTTTGAACAGCATAGCTTACAAAAAATCCTACAAATGTGTTGCTTCCTTTATCTTTTGCTTTTTAATCATTACATTTAATCTGATCACAGTCAAAGTCAAACTCAGCTCCATATTGTAATCCAACTCTCAGACATAAGCATCTAAACTACTCATCTGTGGTTTGATGCTCATCTGTATCCTGCTCATTTCTACCCTTAGACATCCAAATAGTATGTATGTTTGTATGTATGTTTAATGCATTATTCTCCACACATATCTCCATTTAAATGTGCCGAATTTGCGAGAATGGGACCAGATGTTTCGCTCTGTTGATCAACCACATTTAAGGTGTGGTTAAACAGTCCATTAAAGAGGGATTGCAGTAATTTGGAACAATCAATCATCTATGACTTTTTAATTTTTACACACTTGCAGTTATGGACAAGACTAAGCGATGGAACAAGAAATGTGATACGAGAAATATCTTATATGACAAGAGACAAGAGATACAGAAACTGGTTTAAGATTTACTTGGTAAGACAGGGGGTAAATTGTGGACTTCTGTTGAGCAAAACTTTGTACAGGTGGTACAGCAGGTGACATTGTTGCCTCACAGCAAGACTTTCCATTTAAAGTTGAAGTTTTTTTTGTGTTTAGCGTCTCACTCCTTATCCTATTTCCCAACTTCAATTTGTCCTTTCTGTGTAAATATTTTCACGTCCTTCTCTTTGTCTTTGTTTGTTATGCTTCCTGTCCGCTCCAGTGATTTCTCTAGCTAACCTTAAACTCTTTGTGTCAGTTTAGGTTTTGGTTTTGAGTTTCCTTTTTAGACCTTTGCCTTTCGTTTGGAACCAAAATGTAACATTTTGATTCAACACTCTTTGAGACCTGTTGCCACAGATTTTCAGTCCTAAATTTCAAGGACCTGACTATCAGATACTGTTCATTGGCTGTTCATTTTTTTTGTCCTCCAATCATCCAGTTCCCTCAGATTTTTTAGGAAACACCTCACACCCTACCGAGATACACCAATGTTTTGGCTAACAGCTCTTTTAGAATTACTATTTTGCCTGTCAAAATGGGCTTTCTCACTCTTTTTGTCTAGATTCAACTAAAGGAACAGTCTAAAGGAACAAAAAATAAAGAAATGATGGGTGCTTTCAGACGTTTTGCACAGTCCCATAGAGTACTTGTGCCAGGATTATCCATCCATCTTCTTTTTATTATAATCAATATGTGGATTCAGCTCGTGGGGGCAGCAGTCTGACCAGAGAAGCCCAGACTTCCTCACTTCCATCCACCTCTTCCAGGGGGGACTCCATTCCCAAGCCAGCTGAGAAATATAATCTCTCAGCTGATTATATTTCTCAGCTGGGTCTACCCTGGGGCTTGCTGAAACAAGTCCCTGTTTTAGCATGGACGCTACAACAGTATAAATATCTCACAATGCAGTGCAGTTGTGATGCACATAACATCCGTTGCTGGAAGATGACCAAGGCAGATAAGATCTGCTGTAAGAGCAATGACTCTTCAGTTAAAGCGGTTTAATCTTGTAGTTTCGTTTTGGCAGTTGTTCCATTGCTCATCTCAAATAAGTTTGTGTAATCACTACATCTCCACCTTCCATCATGTCTATGAAATGACACAAAAAAAACACAGTTGTACTTTGAATATTTCAAGTGATACAGTGAGTTGTACATAGTGTGAGGTATCTGGTTATTTTGTCATAGACTGCATGGCTTTGTAGTAACCTCTCCTGACTCCTTTCTTTGCTTTATAGCTGCATGATTTGCTTTAGTCACTTAGTACATAGAGGACTCAGGTCACTTGAAAACAACAAGCATAGTGTCACTTAACAATGAAATGTTACTATGGGGTGGAGGGTGGCGGCGTTGCATCAGATTTATAGTCAACAAATCGTAAGAACTGCTAGTTTGCTCTGTGGATTGACACAAAAAAAAAATTTCTAGATAAGAAAACAGCGCATCCAGTGATCATGTAAATGGTTGCTTGGACACACTCACTCATGTACACACATTTGTGCAGACACACACCCTTCCCATCTGGCTGGCAGCACAGATGGTGGCACTGGGTGATGCTAGGGGCCAAAAGGACAGTTCTAACCAGCTACACACAACCACCCACGCACCCAACCTCAGCCACACACACACATACATATATGGAAGAGGACGATGTGATGCACATCTCATAGTTTACACATATATGCACAAATGTTCAGCACAACGCAACATGTACATGCAAGCAAACCCACTCAAACGCTTTCCCTTTCTGATCTTCTGTCTCTTTTCCACTGGTTACGCAAACCTAAATGTACTAATGTTTCATTTAGAAGCTCAATGAGTCGATCACTGCTTGTCAAAGCTGAATTTTCATTTTAAATGACATATTTTTTGCAAAAACAGTATGTGGCTGCAGTCGTATGAGAAATTTACTAATTACATTTTGCTCAATCTTTTCTTCGATTTGCAGCTGTGGTCTTGCGCTGCTGAAGACCTGCTTTCATTCTCAGCGCGTTCAGTGAGCTGCGTTTTAGCCCGTGTGGCTGGCACAGGTAGCGCATATCAAAATCCTCATTGTTTGTTGAGCAGGATCTACTTTTGTTTTTTCTCAGTCAGATAGAGTGAAAGAGAGAGAGAGCGAGAGAACATCTTTGGAGCAGGTTTTTGATGTGTGCATGCATTTGAAAAAGTATGAACGTACTATGGATGTATTATTCATGCGGCGTGATTGTGAATGGTGTTCACATGTCCCCCGAGCTTTCCCCTCCCAGAGCCTGTCCAGTCCAGTGTGTTCTCGAAGCTTCTCTGTGAGGAAAGGCTGAAAAAAGCAGGCGACGAGAGTGAAAGAAAGGGAGGAGGAGAGGTGGTGATGGAATACATGTGGGGAAAGTGGAGACAGGGGGTAGAGTGGCGGAAGGGGCGGGGACGGAGGAAGTGAACGTGTAAACCAAGTGAGGAGATAGAGGGAGAGACTGAAAAATAGAGGCACAGACGGACAGAGAAGGACAAATATAGAGAGAATGGGAGCATGGTGGGGGTAAAGGAGGGAGAGAAATTCAGGGAAACAGAGTGGGAGAGACAGAGGGAGTAGGCAGAGGAGAGGAGGCGGGAGGGAAGGGATACTGCATTTTAGTGATGGCACAGACTGAGGCTGCAGCAGCAGACAGAGAACGATGAGAGAGGTAGAAATTAAAAAAGAGCAGCAGTGCATTGTCAGGGAGAGTACGGCAGGATTCCAACGCAGGTAAAATATCAAACTATAAATGAATGAAATATTGACAAAGCTCATTTAAATACTACTATACTGATAGTTTTGACTAACAGAGACTTGGAGAGGCCTTTTCCTCTGTGACAGCAGTTAACCTGCCGAACCATTCATCCTTTAAATCCATGCATGTACCCATCTTCATCTTCCTCTGTTCACCGTCTTACCCTTCATCCATCCTTGTGCCTCTGTCTTCACACCTTTTCTTGCTAACCATCTTTCCATTCCACCCACTCACCCACCCATAAGCTTTTCTGCCCCCTTTTCTGAGAACATCTCAGTGTGTTCTTAGAGTGTAAAAGACAGTGGTATTTACAGTAAACGTGCTTCTGTCCTTTCTTCTCCTCTTTTCAGACTGTCACAAAAACATATTTGGAGAGCCAGCTGTGAGGGTTAAAGAGAGGAAAAATGGACCAAACTTGCTACAGGGACTGCGGCGAGTGAAAAAGGCATTTCACCAGTGGGAAGAGGAGAAACTAAGCCTTCTGTAATCAAATGAGTAAGACTACTAGCAACAGCAAAAACACAGACAGGATCAAGCATTTAAAAGCAGACTCCTGCCTCTGCTGGGAAAAAGTATGACTTGCTCCTTTTTGTCTTTCTGTTTGACTGTCTATCCACAGTCTGTCCTTCTGTCTGTGTCAGCAGGATGAAAAGGCATCATTTCAGCGCCTAGGACCTAAAAAAAATGCTGAACAAATCCTGATGGTTGTTAGAGAAGCGAGGCACTAAAAAAAAAAGAACATTTGCAAGCTTCTGGAAGGAAAAGGGAGGAGAGAGCGGTATGACTCAGAGCACAGCAGCTCAAATGCCGCGTTTTCTGCATGCAAGAGGAGAGGTGGAGGGAGATAGAGGAACAATGAGGAAGATATAAAGCGGGGGGAAAAAAATCAGAGAGGACTTGACCAGAATTGAGCTGTCATTAGACAGAAGAAGGACAGGATGAGGACAGAAGTAACCACGCAGGCAGGCAGTGAGTGATATATAGGCCACGTGAATCAGGTTGCTAGAGGGAGAGGAAGGCAAGAAGAGGGTGAATATAGAAAGTGGAAGGTTTAATTTGACTGAAGCCAGTTGAGGGAAGGTTGAGTGAAGGTTTGCTGCAGGGTTAGTGGATGGAGAACTGCAAAAAAGGACAGTAGGAGGGGATTAATGAAAGATTGTTTGAGCTCCTTGCGGGCAAGAAAGTCCTGCGTGGCTGTGTTTTACCTCCAGGAGAGAACCTGGCAGAGGTTTGGATATGGAGCAAGTTTCATGAGGGTTAAATAGAAGAAGCCAATGATGGAGGGTAGAAAGGTTAGAGCAATATTGGAAATACAATAAAGAACAGAAGGACAGAAAGACGGAGCTGAAGAGAAAACACTGCAGACCAGAGAACATGAGATCCAGCGCACAGTGATGGGGACATGGAAACTTTAACTGTGACAGCAGCACAGCAAGAGATTGCTGTTAAATATTGATGCCGACAGGCCACTCTGGCAAGAACATGCTACTTGCTCCACAGAGGGGAAAACAAAAGAGATGCAACTGATTTCTTTCTCTCTGAGGAGTTTTTACACCAGAATAGTCAAGCTGAGCGATATGAAGCAGAGATGTTGGCACAAAATAACATAAGACATGCAAAATAGCCAGGAGTTGGCTTCCTGGGGGTTTTTTGGGCAGCTGTCCAACTTCTTTGGATTGACTGCAATGACTTTCTAGAGAAAGGAGGACCTTTAGGAAGAGGACCGATATTTGAGCGATCTCATGAGGACCACAACATTTTCTTCTTTTCTACAAGAAGAACACTGATTTACATTTTGGATTGAAATGCTTCACCTGCTTCTACAGCGCCAGTCCTGCCAGATGAGTTAAGCCAACACTGCTGAAGCATAAATGATTTTCTTGTGTGTTTCCTGCAAGGATTAGATTTGAGTATTTGACCAATAGAAGACTGCTTGAGGAAATATGCGAGGAAATTCTTGGACTGAATAAAGTCCCACTGCCTCTTGATCTCTAAACATTCAGTAACTGCCATTTCTCCAACCTGAATTTCTGATTCCTCAAAACATCAAAAAACAGCAACACAATGCCACAATCTCCATCCAGCTGCAAATAGTCCAGCTGTGTGTTTATGTGAGGCTGCGCAGGGGGTGTGTAAGGACTGTGGATGTGCTCAGCTGTGTTTGTGGATATGCTTGTGTGTGTGTAGTGGTGTGTGTGTGTGTGTGTGTTTGCGCTGAGCTTCGAACCCAGCTGTGTCGAAGTGTATTCTCAAAGAGTTACCCAGAACTGCTTGTGTGTGTGTGTGTCGCCTGGATTCTTGGCACCAGCGACAGCGCTGGACCTGAACAGCAGTGGAAAGAGGGGGGACAGGGAGGGGAGGGAGGAGGAGAAGAAGAAGGAGGCGAGAGAAACCAGCAGGACGGTGGAGAAGAAAAAACTGACAGCATGCTCGGATAAAGAGAAGAAAGAAAGGAGTCTTCGACTGCCCCCCTGGTGCAATGTATGGTGAGTACAAATATCTGCAAAAGCATGTAATGGTACACAAAAATCACTGCTTGGCATGAACGGTGGAGCCATCGTTTTGGTATATGTTCAGTACGTGAGAAAAAACAAAAGATGGCATCACATTTTTTTCCAATAACTTAAAAAAGGGGCATTTTTAGAATTGTCTAATAGGCTGCAATTCTTTGCTGGCATGCTGCATGTTGTCAGCTGTATGCTACCATGTATGAAAAAATTAAACTGGAAAAAAGTCCATTAAGAAATGGTGAAAAAAAGTAGTGGTCCCCTACTTTCTTTTGTGCACCTGACACTGACGACGCAGCTTTCTTCTTTGAAAAAACTGTGGATAAGCATGTCCAAGGGGACTTGTGTTTACAAGTGTCATGTGCACATGGTGGCAGTTTGTTTGGCACGTAGAAAGTGAGCAGAAAAATCATCTGAAAAGCATGTGGCGTATATGTTGAAGTAAATTGGTACATTGTATCTCTAAGTGCTTACACTGCTAGACCACTGCCATGCCAAAAGCATTTCAGATTACGCTTATGCTCAACAATTTTTGCTAAAAATTCTCACAGTAATTAATAAGATTCACAGAAAATGCCAAGTTTCATGCTTGACCAGAGTTTGGGAACCCCAAATTTCTACTTATATGATATGCTTTCACAGCATCTTTGGACATGTGTGGCTGTGTGTCTCTGTGTATCACCCTTTTAAAGATCATATTCCCCACAGGAGCTTGGTCAAGGTGAAAGGTGAAAGGTCAGAGATCAGGGTTATTAAATTAAATTCATTTAATTTAATGCAGGTCATGTGATCTGACACAGTCCATATGATATGCAAGCCGAGGGGGTGACATTATGCATCCATCCACTGATTCACACAGTTTAATGTAGGTCACATGATAGCAGTGCCCAGAGGGTCACATGACATCCAGCCTGGGATTTGAATAAAAAGTGACTCATCATCATTTTTAACCACACAATATTATTTTGTATTAATGGAGAATTAAAGATTTTCAGTCTAGGAAATATCTTCTAGCTCTCCTAACAATTAACAACAATTCAGGCAAAACATAGAAACAATTCCCCTGAGCACAGTACAAAAATGTTAACGTGCCTAACATGAAGTGAGAAAGCACTTTCTATATAGGTACATGCCAAAAGAAGAAAAAAAATCAATAAACATCAGAGCAAGTTTGGACCTGAGGACTAACCTGCACTGAGTAAAATAAGTTGTATGGTGTGATTTGCTTGGGACCAACTAAATGTTCCATGTTGGTATTAGAGATGATATTAAAATGTCCACTAATATTTGACATGCTGCAAAGATCACTTTGTTGTTTCTGAGAAGAAGCTAAATATTTATAGCATTAGCATTATGCTTTGATTATTTTACATTTTATTTAAAAAAAATTAAATCAAGTATAAAATGCAATGTTGTTCGACCAGAACCAACAAGCTGAGTTGAGTTGTTGAGCAGTTAACTCAGCGAGTTCTTGTTATCCCCGTGTTTCTCCGACACTTTCTCACTCACACAGATGCACTCCATCTCTTCCCTTTCTGTCACAAACGCATATACACAGTCACTCTGTCGTGAAGTAGGCACCCTCTTTGCTTCTTCTTTCCACACAAGCACACATACACACATCATTAACAACACACATGCACCAGCGTGGAGAAGGAAGGACTGTTGCTGAGGAGAAGTGACAGTTGCTTGATGGCCGCTGGCCTTATATTCCAGCAGTGCTGGCCAGCCAAGCCCGTAATGAGGCTGTGTCATAAAGATCTGGCTCCCACACCATCACCATGATGTAATGCAAATCAGCTCTGTGTGTGTGTGTGTGTGTGTGTGTGTGTGTGTGTGTGTGTGTGTGTGTGTGTGAAAGAGAGAGAGAGAGAGAGAGAGAGGACAATGGTAAAATTACTCTATTTGACTACATTACTATATATGCTACATTCTCCACAGCACCCGGTGCCCATACATGTTTCCTTTGTGCATGTGCGTGACAGTGATCTAAGACTAAACAGAGTCTCTGTTCAGTGTGGCAAGTACAAAAACTGTAAGATTAATGACTGAGACTTTCTGTGAAGTCAATAATTCTACCAGTCAATGACACCAATCAATACTTGCAATTCCTTCCTTCCTGTGACCACTACTGGCTATAAAGCCAACACATACAGCACAGTTCACCACAGGATAACTTAAATCTGCTATTGTAGTTGACATTATTATTATTTTATTTGCTTAACAGTGACCTCACTGTGTACAAATAGCTAGATTAGGAATCAAGAGGTCAGATTTTCTGTTAATGAGAAGTCAGCGTTGATGAGTTACACACAGAGAGACTAGGTTTTAGTTACCATAGTTTCTGTTGGCATAAATAATATATATCCATCCAGTTTTTATTTATCCAATGTTATTTATACAGCACCAAATCACAACAACAGTCACCTCACGGCGCTTTATATTGCAGGGCTCTACAATAATACATACAGAGAAAAACCCAACAATCATATGAACCCATATGAGCAAGCTCTTTGGTGACAGCGGGAAGGAAAAACTCCCTTTTAACAGGAAGAAACCTCCGGCCGGCAGAACCAGGGTCAGGGAGGGGCAGCCAGCCGCCTGCTGCTGAGGTGAGAGAAGGAAGATAGGATAAAAGACATGCTGTGGAAGAGAGACAGAGATTAATATATACATATATATATATATATATATACATATATATATGTA
>NW_005187404.1:5021904-5036992 GCF_000239375.1 Pundamilia nyererei
TATACATATATATTTAAATTTTTGATTGTATTATTATGAGACAATTATTTTTATTATCATCAGTATGAGATGTGTAATAAATCACATTTATTTGGAAGTATAAAAGACAAGGGGAAGAAGATAAAAAAAAAGTTGTACTGCTGGTTTTAGCCTTCCAGTACCTCCGAGTGAATAACTAGTAATAAATGGAAGCCGACTACAGGAGTATTGTGGCTCAGCAGAAAGCACGCAGATAGTTTTTTATGCCTTAGTCTTCATTTTGAGGTCATCTGGATTAAAAAAAAGTTAATATTATTGTTTCCTATTTTCCTATTTTCAAATTATTAGTCACATAATAAGTCACTGAAGGGTCTTTGTTCAATGTTAAACAATACCACCATGATCCAGATCATCCATGGATAGTACTATCTTGTGACATACTGCTGAACAGTGTCAGTATGCAGACTACTAACTAATGCCAAACTAACAATCAATTATTTTTATTTATAAAATTTCAAAACAATCCTATCACATACATTTGTCTCCATTTCCTTTAGCTCTTCTTTTGTACCCCTACAATCCTTTTTAGTATCAGGTCCTCTAATCGCTTACTTACTGGTTTCAATTGTGACATATTTATTTGTAATGCTGTTGCTCTTATTAGAACGTTAGGATTACCTGACTGGTATTGATGGTTTGGATGCTAACAGATGAAGCACAGAGGTGGAGCCTTCTGGCAGGACTGTCTCTAATTATGTCTGCATCTCTACAATGTGTCTGTCATTTTAAACATTCAAGAAATATTTCCAAGGTAGAGTTTTACCAATATTGCTTAGTTCATTAGTACTGATGCATAGCAGGCTATTTGGAGCACACACTATTCAAAAATATAGAGAACCACTGCCAGCAGAAGCAGCATTTTTTTGTATATGACTAGAGGCAATAGATACTTTTATCAGTGCCTCCACAAATCTGTTATCTATTATGCATTACTACAGCAATAAGTGTATGGCTACATGGACATAACTCTGCAGCAGCGAGTCTTGTTTACTGTTCTCAGGCTGATCTTCAATCAATAATTCTACTGGCATAAATATTTAATGTATATTGTATATTGATAATAATACAAAACCTACTTGAGTTATTTTTTAGGTTGTTGAGATCATTACACAGCTTCAAAGGAAGCGCACCATACAAGAAAATAAAACCTGCTGCTGATATTGATGCAAAATGAAATTAGTTACTTCTACTGATACGATATCATTCTAATGTAAAGCATTCATCCCACAAGCCTCAGTTTCATCTCAGGATGTTTCCATGAGATTGCTTTGGAAGCAAATTGCTATGTGACCTCAGATTCCGACTCCCATATGCACACTGCGCTGTAGATGGACCATCTGTAGGGAATTTATATAACTTCCTATATAAATTAATCTGACAGCGATATAAGCAGAGGAGCTATCTGCACCAATTATGATGAATTTTATGCATGAGTTTTACGGGGCAGACTGCTTTGCATTGCTCAGTCAGCGGGGGAGCCGATGGTGAATTCCCAGTGTTACTGCACTTTACACTGCCCTGATTGTTAGGTTCAAAACAAGTTCGGGATAATCGCTATTTGTGAAATATTAGCAATAATTTACAGATCAGATTCAAATTGTGATTGTTTTTTAATCACATGCTTTTCTAAAATATTACTTCTCAATTACGCCTCAAAAAAGCTGAACAGTCATAATTAGGGACATACACGCTTTTATTTTTCGTTTTTCAGGAGGATTCCAGTATTATCCTGATTTATGCTTGCCTATACTGCAGGAATACTTTTTTTAACAAGGCCATTTCATTAGAATAGGCAAATTAACTGCTCTAGCCGTGGTAAAAGGATAAAATAGTAGAGTACGATAGTCCAGTGCAAAAACACATTAGGATATTTCAGTGCTTTATGGTACAAATATATTATAATATTCAAAAGGCTAAGAATTAAATAGGATATTTTATTGCAGCTCCTTCTCTTTTGTTCTTGAAATAGCAGTGAGTTATAGAGGTTTAAATGCCTAAAATATACAGCATGTATTTAAATATTAATTCAAATCGAGTAAATGCTTGAGCTGCTTCAGTTAGTTCTAATGTGGGTTCTTAAAAGGAGAAATGAAGGAAGCAAGAGGGAGAATATAAAATCCTGAAATAGATTTGAAACTACCCAGCCTGTGTGAACGATACAGCATATTACATGTACAGTATACTAGTGTATACACTGTGTATATATATCAGTCAAAAGTTTTAGAACACCCCAATGTTCCCAGTTTTTAATTGAAAATTATGCAGTTTATCTCATTGCACTCTGAAATGAAAGCATAGTACAAATAAGAAAGCAGAGTTTAAAAAGAAATCATGGAATCAATTTATAGATCAAAATGTAATCTAAACTTTTGACTCTTCAAAGTTCCACCTTTGGCAGCTGAACACACCCGTGTCATTCTTTCTATAATAGAACTCAAATATTCTTCAGAAAGTTCTTCCCATATCTGTTGCTGAAGCTCCCATAAATGTGCGGCATTGTAGATTGCTTTGCTTTCAATCTTCTGTCCAGTTCATCCCAAACCAGCTTGATGGGGTTTAAGTCTGGAGGCTGTGCTGGCCACTACATGTTTTCAAGCTTGCCATCTTGTTCTTTTTTCCTGAGGTAGTTCTGGCATACCTTGGACTTATGTTTGGGGTCATTATCTTGCTGTAGGATGAACCCCTGGCCAACTAGGTGCATACCAGAGAGTATTGCATGGCGCTGCAGAATGCTTGGTTCAGGGCGCCTCTCACTATGTACAAGTCACCGACCCTGGATCCAGCAAAACAGCCCCAGACCGTCAACAAACGTCCTCCTCCATGTTTGACAGTTGATGGCACAAACTGTGGAACCCTCCTTCCGCCTTCTCAACGACACACAAAGATTCTGAGTGATGAACTGAAGATTTCAAATTTTGATTCATCAGCCCATGATACCTTCTTCCAGTGTTCAGTAATCCAGTGTCAATGTTTTATGGCCTAGGCAAGTCTCCTTCTCTTATTCTCACGTCTAAGCAATGGCTTTCTTGCTGCAACTCGTACCGTCAAACCTGCAGCTCGAGGTCTTCTCACTTAACACTGAGACTTTCTTACTACGACCACTATTATGCTTGAAGCTGTTGTCCTGTGAGCCACCTAGCTGCTGTTAACTTTCAGAAACGTATCCTCTGATTCAGTTGTGCCTTTGGGTCTGCTTTTGGGTCGGACCTCTTCTTGTCAGCGTTTGCCTTTTGATGGTGAAGGAAACTGTACTCACTGACACCTTGACTTTCTTTGCAATTTCTCTGTAAGAAAGACCAACATTTGTGTTATGGTGTCTCTTCCATTGTGAATTGCCTTTTTCTTGTCATTTTTGTAGTAACACACTACTGCAGTACAATACCCTCAAATCATGAGTGTTAGAGAATCGACACCCACCCACCAATTCACTGTTCCTCTTCATTAGCCACAGATACACAAATGCATGCATATTCATGATGTATATGTACATTTATAGCAAGCAAAACAACCATCCAGATCAGTGTTTAATTCCATTGCACCTTTTGCAGTGCAATTGAACTTAAATACTGTAGGTAGTAGTAATTTGAGATATGTAACATGGGTTTTAGTAGTATTGTCACTTCTCAGTTGTAGTGATTGCAGGTCCTTACATTGTTGCTATTAAACAAGCAAAGCGAGAACAGCATTTAATCAAAGCATCACAGATCCAACAATCAAAGTACCACATAATACCATTGCTTTTACAATAGCATAATCAAAGACATAATTATCATAATTACACTTCTGATAAAATAAGAAATTAAATCTTCAAAGAACCAGACACAATGCTTGAAAATTCATTTCAGTTCAATTGTGTTTATGCTCGTATCCCCAAATCAAAGCAATAGTTATCTCATGGCACTTTATATTGTAAAGTAAAAAGCCTGCACTGTAAGAGAGAAAACCCCAACAGAAAAAGAAAAAAGGAGAGCATAGAGAGACAGGCCAAAACAGAAAGTGTGGGAGAGAGAAGACAAATTTTAATGACATGTAGTAATGGTGCATGAACACATACAGTGGAAAGATGGGAATGGAGAAGACATGTTCAGTGCATCATGGGAAGTCTCCCAGGGCCTGGGTCCACCACAGCATAACTAAGACACATCTTAGGGAAAGTTTTAAGCTTCATTTGAAGAGGAGAGAGGGTTTCTGCTGCCTGAATACTAACTGGGAGTTGCCTGCAGTCGGAGAGCAAAGTGCCCTCTTAGGATAATATGGTACTATGAAGTCTTCAAGAGGTGATGGGACTTCATCTGTGTGTGGGGGGGGGGGGGGGGGGGATGCATTGTTGTTGCATTCTAACACTATGCTATAATGATAGGTAACAGGTAGCTTGGTATGTGGCTTCATAACTTTAATGGACTTAGAGCCAGTTGCTCAGATATCTACTGCATGTGGCTGAGATGCACAGCAATCTGGTTTGGGTCTTATTGTTCAAAGAAAAACATTTATGAAAAATATTGTATTAGAAAGGTTTCTAGTAGCTATTTGTGAAGGAAAAACATCAGTCTTCTCTTACTTTAATTTCTGTAAGAGGATCAAATGGAAGAGCCTTTAACAGGTGGCCAACATTTTTTCATCTCCAGCATCCATGACTTAAACTCACAATCAACACCTAACATCAGAAGTGGTGAACAGTTGCAATGTGCTGTAGTTCAAATGTATTCTACTTTCTCACTTTTTCTCCTCTATTTCTATGCTTTATGGCTTCAACTTTTGAGGTGTGCCATGAATCCCCTTTAAGTGGGTTGGAAATAATCATGTTACACTGCTGAATGACTCAACTGCATCAAAAGAGTGTGCTGTTTCTCTAGTTCTATACAGGACATGGACACAAAAACAATCGCACCCTTGGGCAACCGGAACAGCTGTTAGATGTTGAAATGTTTAGCCAGCAGACCACCAAAATGAAAAGCTTGAACAACAAGTGTAGAGAGTAGAGGACCGGGGCAGAGAAACTCTTTGAGGATGAATGGCTACTAGTGTTTACTATGTATGTACATGTCTGGACTTACTGATGTTAAAGAGTTCAGAGGGAATATGTACTCTTTGATAACAACACATTATAAAAAAATATTGTTTCTATGGCCAGTTTTTGTCAATACTACTTCCTTCCACTGTAAGGGCGTGGATTATAGAAAAAAACTGGATGAAAGTGGACTTAGTCATGGATGGTTCAGTGTACTGGACAGCCCAACAGTCTTACTCATTTTAGAATATATTCACACACACACACACACACACACACACACACACACACACACACACACACACACACACACACACACACACGCTTGCGTCGTCGTAATCCTAACCTCCCTTTTTCTGTGTGCTCCCAAACTGTCTCCAAGGACGTCTGATAATTCCCTCATCAGCATCTGACCTTATTCATTTTTAAAGGACACCACTGATCCCTCACAGCTCTAATGCTTAGCAACAGAGCATACGGAGGAACAAAAGCATGGAAGAAGACATAATGTAATGAATTTTACAGACTGTGGATTTTGAAGAATTTTGACAAAAGATTTAATTGAAATATTGGAACCAGCTAGAAGAAAAGATGCTTATATGAAATTGCTTTAGGAATATTTAAGAAATGACGAGATTGGGGTACATCGATTCAGTGGCAATAAAACATTTGTGAAGCCTTTACAGTTATCAGGATTTCTAAATTTCTGAAGGTGTTTTAGGTTTGGATACCACGAGTGCCATGTCTCGTACAGAGAATAGTATTTTTGCATTACCAAAAATTTATCAGCACATAGCCAATGAACAAATAGCAAATTTCACACACATGATGACTGTACTGTCCACACTTATTTATATTGTTCACTACAGGACATGGGGTCTACTGTATGTCAAAGCAACATACTTGCTGATTTTTCTCTGAGTGACAGCTGCCTGTTGCTGTTTTGGAGACAGCGCTGGAATCATTCTTTCCATCTCTGTCGCTGGTGTTGAGCTGTTGTGCTAAATATGCGTTTTCTCTCTTGGAGTTGAAGAAGAGCTCCTCACAGAGAGGTCTGAGCCTGGTACTGCACGGGCAGTCTGCAGGCACCGAGTGGAGCTGTGCTCACTCATTTCTACAAATTGTGTAATGTCAATAATGCATGAGTCAGCCAGTAGTATGGGGTACTGTGGTTTGTATTAATGTTACTATTATATATTGACAGAATTATTATAGTTTTGTACTTTCTAATTAGCTTTTTATTTTCATTTTATTTCGACTTTTTGTGTTTTAATTAAGTTTAGTTTCACTTAGTTTCCAAATTTGATTTTCTCACTTCAGTTTAGTTTTCTTTGTTTGAAAATGTTTAGTTTAGTTTTAATTAGTTTCAGTTTTTGTTTTAGTCTTTTAAATTATTGTGGTATGATATGGAGGCACGATTTAGGAAAATCAGAACAGGTATTACAGTAAGAACACAGCCCTACGAACACATAGTTTGAGCTACATGTATGAAATTTGGCTCACACGTGTATCATGCTGAGGCGAACAAAAAAGTCAGTGGGACCACTGATACAAACCCAACAGGAAGTCCGCCATTTTGGATTGAAGGTGCCATTTTGGCTCTAATTTTTCCATTTCCAGGCCTCGTACTTTTGCAAACTCCTCCTTGGGATTTGATCGTATAAGCTTCATATTTGGTCAGTGTCAACTACACACCTGGGCCATATTAAATTTTAGAGCTTTTGAGTTTTCAGGATACGGTGTGACCGTGGCGGCACGGCGAATTTTGATCATTCACCATGAAAATCTTATTGCCTCTCATTCTGTTATACATTGTCTGATCTGGACCAAAGAGCCAACATATAATAAGGATCCACCCCTGAAAAAATTTCAACTGCCACATTTGACATCGATGACAGCGCCACCTAGTGGGAACAGGAAATGTCATGTTTTACACTTTGGGGTACAGTATAGTGATGGGTGACGTCTGCAGACTCAAATTTCTGCAGAAAAGCCTTAAGGAGTTGGTCTTGGGTTACATTGAAAAGTGTGATTTTTCACGAAAGGGTGTGACCCCGAAAGCATGGCGAACTTTGACGTCTTGCCATGAAGAAACAAATTAGTATAACTCAAAGAAAACCAGTCTGATCAGTATCAGACTTTACAGGCATGATGTCAGACCTGCCCTGAATAGATTGATATGCCCATTGTTAGGAATATGCAGAGCGCCACCTAGTGGGAACAGGAAATGTCATGTCTTTCACTTTGATAAACTGATTTTCACAGGTTCATCAGGTCCACCTCAAAAGTGGTAAATATTAACATTAGTCCCTCATGATGCTTCAGTAAGAAAATTGTGAGTTTAAACTGAACGGCGCACCCTGGTGGTAAGGCGGTTCACCATGAAAGATGAAGTGGCTTTTGAGGGGCTTGGAAAGTGCAAAAACTCTTGGAGTTTGGCCCACACCTCCAGTGTGATAAAGGCTTTGTTGTTATATTTTCATGGAATATTGCGAAATGGCTCCACAGCGCCCCCTACAAAATTTCAAAACATCAGCCCCTGCTGTGTTTCATCCATGAGGTTGAAACCTGGTAAGCTTATGGAAGATATCAAGATGTACAAAAAAGTCTTTTCAAGCAATATCCTAAATCCAACAGGAAGTCAGCCATTTTAAAATTAATGTGTAATTTTGGCAACATTTTCCCCTCTTTTCAGGCCTCATATTTTGACAAACTCCTCCTCATGATTTCATCAAAATGACGTTATTTCTGGTGCATGGAGTCTATAGACCTTTGTGATAATGAATTGTAAAGCTTTTAATGTTTGGCGAAACGGGGTGGTCATGGTGCCACATGGAGGTTCACTCACTAGCCAGAAAGTAGCAATCTGCTGTCACTCAAAAGCACAATGTCCAATCTCTCCCAAACGTGGCAGCCATGAGTCGAGAGTCGAGCTCGTAAATGTTCGATATGCCATTTGTCAGTCATGGTTAGAATGCCACCTAATGGGACGACTATAATCATCATCGAACGAGATGAAATTTTAGCTTGTGGTTCTACACATGATTTCCATCAATGTGACATCAGATCGGATGCGCTGGGTGTAGGTGTTGGGCGTGGCTGAACGCGCGGTGTGCGAGGGCCCTCTTAACGCTGCTTGCAGCTTTAATTTAATTAGTTTTTCTCTGGTACTTTGAACACTGAAGTGATGAGAATGAGAGATAAATTAGGTGGAGGAGGGAGGAGTAGGGTAAGGATATAAACATGCAAAGACAATGAAGTGGGGTCATCTAAGGGTTGGATACAGCACACACAAGATACACAAGGATACACAAGGGAGTCAAAAAGAATCAAGCCAGATCAGCTAGAGCTTAACAAACAGCAGGTTGCTTGTAACTGTCCACTACATACATCACACGTAGTGTTTTTTATTTTACCAAATCACTGCATCTTTTGTAAATATTAATATTTTATTGTATTTATTGCTGTGCACGCTTATTATTTCTCTTTCTGTAGGGTTTCTTTGTGTATCTGTAATGTTAGATATAGTCGAAGTTTAATTTTGACATTGAGGTGAGATGCTTGACCCAACTGTTGTGTCTTATTTGTCAAATTTCACCAAGTGTTTAGCAACTGCAAGAAATAGTAAATATCAAAAGAATGCAGGAAAAATGAATGTGTTTGTGTTGTGATGGGGAAAGAGAGGAACAGTTTTCAGCAATTCTGTGTTAGAAGTAATGAACCTGTTTCTTCCTCTTCTCCTTTCAGCTTTGTTGCTGTCTCTTAATTCTTCTTCACTGTGTCTGTTGCTAGGCGTCACGCCCTGTGGGGGTGGGGTTCTGTGATGGTAACAATGGTCCCGGGCAGCCGCTATGTCTGCAGCGCTCACGCAAGAGAGGATGACTCCACGAATGACCGTGAAGAGCGAATCTTAGCAGTGCTGGGCATCATTGGGACCATTCTCAATCTTTTAGTGGTCATATTTGTCTACATCTACACCTCCGTCACCTAAGGCTTTCTGCTGGACTTGAGCATGGAGATGCTGGCACAATACTTTTACCAACACTGCCATCCCTCTCTTTAAGTATTTCTATACTAAGAGGGTTTGATTATTTGACGTAAGCGCTGACTTATGAGGATTGTTGGCAGTTTGATCAGCTGGATTGTAACTATTTTTATCTACACCTGCATCTACACTGTTTACTCCTTAAGACAGCTCTGCTCTGCTAGCTAAAGACTGCCTGCAGTCACAGAGGAGGAGCTTCATGTGGAATTGCCTGGACTTTCCTGTACTGTTCATGTTAACTGTGTCATTTCTTTCCCCACAGTGTGTCCATTATGGCAACAGTGATATACTTGTATTTATATTGCTCCATAACTGTGGGCTAACATTTATGGGATGTCTCAGACAGCAGGAGAGGAGGTCATGATTGTCTTCGATTTTATGGTGTTCAAATTTGAAAGCCATGTTCCTTCCACACTTTTGTGCAAACTTAAAAAAAAACCAAAACACTGCCATTTATCTAAAAGGTCACAAAAACAAGACACTTTTGATTCAACCAGAACAAATGAGTTGATAAGAAAGGTATATGCTCCTAAAACTATTACTTGGGACCAAGATTGTTAAACTAATTATTATCATTATCAACAGCGGGATCCTTTAGCCTATCTGCTCCCAACACCCATAAATCTACTTGAACAGAACATCGATACTAACACACAAATAATCCAAGCGTCCAGTGAAATACCACTTTTATTAATTAACAGATTTCTTGAAAAAGTTTTACATGGACCTGACGTGTCCATACCTGAGCACACCAGAAGAAAGATTCCTGGCTGTGCTAGGAGTCATTGGCATTGTCCTTAACCTCCTGCTTCTAGTCTTTGTCTATATATACACTTCTATCTGATACATCACAGTTTTTCTGTCAGAATACAGTGCTGTTTATCTATGATCACATTCCTCTAACTTACTATAATGATCACATCTTGCATTAAGGAGGTTATTTTATTGCACTTGTCTAAATTGGTAAACTGTGACATGGTTTATATCGCATATGGAGATTGCATCTCATTCTAGTTTGTAATGGAAATACAAAATGTGAAAATATTTGCTCTACAGTTGGTTTTTTATACAGTACTCTTACACATGTGTGAATCACGAGATGTTTACTTAAGCTTATATTGCTGTATTGAAATACTCTTTATAACGCTTTGACCAATATAACTCATTGAAGTGTTTCTGTTCATTCCACACGATTACCGATATTAAAAACACAAAGACATGAAACTGGATGACGTTTTAGCCTTTGCAGAAGCTTTGTACATCAGCAAAGATCCCTCTGTGCATAATTGGGGCCACAAAATGATCGTCTGTGTTGTGTTGCCATGTTTCTGTGATTGGATATGGAAGCCAGGCACAGAGCAGCGACACAAAGGACTACAACAGTGATAAACAAACTGGTGAGAAACAGCATGGCTTGTCAGAAAAAAGAGGACATCAAATCTCTCTACAAAGCTTCACCATCTGTCTTGAAACTCGGAAAGGCACAAAAAACTCCCCGGGATTTGGTTACAACCTGTTCAATGGAGCTGCATGTCATTATGGATATAATTTTAGGTTTAAGAGCTGTGACTGTATTGGAGGAGCAAAGCAAAATGCAGCTGACAAGCAAGCAGGGAGGACTGGCTCGAATCTACACTTTATCCTCATCATTCTTTTCTCCACCAACAAGCTGACACCAGAGAAGACATAGTAACACGTGAGTCCCTGCTGTCATTTCATAGAGCACAGGAACCATTTATTTCCCAAAATGAATGACCAGCGACTCTGAGTGCTCTCTCAACTTTCTGAGATTTCTGTTGGCTTGTGTGGAAAACCTTGATATTTTATAATTTCTGCATATGATTACTTGTTACACTGTGTATGTAAACTCTTAGGTTTAGTAGCAATTTGACATTGAGTGTTTTGTTTGGTTTGTTGTCAAGTAAATCCAAAAGTCACAATCACTATACAAGAAAATGTTTGGAATGAAACTCAGTGTAGATGGTTCTGTTGACCACAGTCTATTTTTATAAATTGTACAGGGTTCAGACAAGTGTGCCCACAGCCTATACTAAATACTGGATAATAAGTGGCCACCACAGACTAGCTCCAAAACTGAGTTAATCTCCAGGGAGTCCCATGGTAAAATGACCAAATTTACAACAGAAATGACCATGTCTGAATTGTGGGATTTAAAAAACCCTTCTCTTTAAAAAAGTAATTACATAGGGGTTATTTTTTAAAAATATATAATTTACCTGTTTTAAATTGTATTAAGGCTTAAAGGCTTATTAGTGGCACAGCCACTTCGATTGGCAGTTGTGTGCAGACACTTGCTGCTGTATCCTGTAGCTGTATGCTAAGCTTCACCTCTGCTAGCCACAGAAAAGTACCTCTCAAAGTATATGTGGTGTTGGTGCCTTTTGGAATATTTGTAATGCAACTATCTGACAAATAACATGGCTTATTGAGAAGTTGATTACTAACAGCTGTCAAAGAAATCCACGCTGCAATTTAAGTGAGCAATATTCTAGCATTTTGTTGTACTATGCACTAATTTGCAAGTATCTGTGTATGTGTTATGCACCCATACAGTCTATGGATGCACCTTGCTAACCAAGCTTGCTAGCCTTAGCTGTATTACGCCACCCTCTCATCCAAACATGGTCACTTATGGCCAAGGAAAATTTACGTGTTGGCAACCAGAAAGCTAAAACCAAGGCTTTAAAATGGAACTTCACGAACCAATGAATGATTTCATGGTGGTTACATCAATCTTTCACATGCGGTGAAGAAAATTCATTTAAAGATGCATAAGCAACTCACATGAGAACTCTCTGAACTTCTCACTTGCACATTTACGCTTACACAGATTATGATTAGTATGTCTTTTCTTGCAAACCCCTCACTGCATTTTCCCCTGACCTCAAGTAGCACATCAAACTCTTTCTGCAACATTATAACTGGAGGCTATAACCTATAACCTGTTTAATTATGTTACTGTTTCTTGCCCTGTTCATTGTGTAATCAATGGAATCAATGGACTACCTATAATAATAAAACCTACATTTTACTAAACTGATTTTTTTTCCTGTCGTTGTTTTTGAACGATTCAAGTTTTATGTCTGGCAAAGAGTATAAAGTATAAATCAAAAAGTCTTCACTTTTGTGCTCACACACCAGCTGCTTTCATATCAGTTTGTGGGTTTATCTCCACCTTTTATAGCACATAAGAACATTTTAGTGCTAGCCTACTTAGATCATTGAGACTTGCACCTTTATTTCCTGTCACATTTAATAATTTAGTTTGTATTTTAAGTGTGAGCTGAGACACAGAATGAGGCAAACCTTTGGTTTGATGGAAATCTGCTGTAACCCACTTAACATTCGACATTGGATAGACGTGCAGAACTTGTCTATATTGGGTCTGTTGGTCCATGACCAATTGTGGACATCTATATGACTTCCAAACTAGGTCCACAATTTGGATGTCCAACCACGACCCGACTTGGACATCATTATGATGTTCAACATTTGAACTTTGGACTGGCTACATTTTTTTAAACATCATGTGGACATGCTGCGGGAATTTTACATGATTAATAAATATAATATTTTTGTGTTTACAAATATCAACATTGTTGTTATCCAAATGACACATATAAATACAGATTATATATACACTAGCATGATTGATTATGTGTTAGCCTATTGATTTATTCAGTACATGTGGGGGGGTTTTCTGTTATTCTACATTTTCCAGATTTCTTTAACTGGTTTATTTATTTCATTTAATCAACATATTTGCTTTCAAGCACAATGTATTGTGAAATTTTTAAATAGCTTTTTCTGTATATATGGTGTACTTTGCAAGTATCCTGCTTTATTGTGAAGAGATTTGTAAAAGGAAGTGAATGTGATTGTGATCGGTAGCAGGACTGAGAGAAGTTGCATTATAAAAACAAGATCTATATATGAGTTTGACATTGAAAAAACAACCACATTTGGACCATAAATAGCCTGTACATGGAGGTCCTACGGATGACAGCACTAGATGTTCAGTAGACATCGAAAGAAAGGTCTGGCATTATAAAACAACCCCTTCAGTAGACCAAAATTGTACCTCCAAAATTCACATATAAAATACGTCACTTCACGCAGTGGGTGGACTGTGGCAAGGAAACTATGCAGAACAATGTGTGAACATAGTAATATGCCAAAATGCCAAAAGCAGCTCATGAGCCAATTAATTCATTAATTTATGTCTTTTTTTTTTTCCTTTAGGTGACTTAATTATATCTTGCTGTTTGTGTAGTGGTTGATGTTTAACCCAAACCTAATCCAGCAGTAAGAGAAAATAAAAATGATATTGGATCAGCAGGTAAAAGTAAAATGTAGGTGCAGGTGGAATTGGGGCAAAATCTAAAGAAAAGATATTACAAATATTACAAAGATAAAGATATTACAATGCAAAAGTAGCATTGCTGTGCCCATCACAGCATGCAAAGGAAACGCTGCTTGTCCAACCCAGTATCATGGCAAGAGTGTAATAGACATGACGGTCCACCATTTCCATTTCACTTTTTAGGCAGAAGTTGCAGTACGTTGTAGTAAGCTGCAGTACCAACATAGTTAGATATTTTATTTCAAGCCAACATGAAAATAGTCACGGGAAAGTGTTTAAATAGACATTACTAACACATTGATATGTAAATATATATTAGCCACCTAGTTAAAAAATGTTTCTGCCATAGAACGACGGTTTGAAGTATACAGGGTGGGCCATTTATATGGATACACTGCTATAACATGGGAATGGTTGGTGATATCAAAGTCCTGTTTGTGGCATATTAGTATATGTGAGGGGGAAAAGTCCTCAAGATGGGTGGTGACCAGTGTTGGTCAAGTTACTTGAAAAAAGTAATCAGTAACTAATTACTGATTACTTCCCCCAAAAAGTAATCCTGTTACTTTACTGATTACTTATTTTCAAAAGTAATTAATTACTTAGTTACTTAGTTACTTTTTAAAAACACGATTTACAACCTGAATAGGTGATAAAGCGATAGATCTTTCAGCCCAATTCTACTTTTTCTGCATAATCCATCATACAAAATGTAATCAAATGGAAAAGTCTCTTTTTTTTAACTTGTTTTATCAGCTTTAATCTTTTAACTTTATGCATCAAGCAAAAATTTAATTATATGCAACATTCACTGACTTGAATAAATTAGTTTAACATTTAAACCTATTTTCTGCACATTCCAGCACATAAAATAAAATATTTTTTGTGTTTACACTCACTCTTTCAAATAAATGCAAGTAAAACCCAGCAGAAAATAAATAAAGTCAAAGACTCAGCGGTCCTGTTGCTCTATTTTCACCTGTAAAGCAGGACTGCGGTAGGCGGAGGTTTACCCTGGTGCAGGTGTGCCGCGGTCAGTTGAAGAATCCGCGAGGTTCTCTGTGAATTTCCCATTACGTCGTTGCGCACTCGGTGCTTGCTTGGAAGTTTAAGTTTTTTTCGCTTCCCACGCACGATGGACGCTAATGTTTTTGTCACTTTTTTATTGAATCAAACTAAAAGTAAGGTCAGTACTTCCACGCTTTAAACGCTGCACGCTCATACTCTCTCCCACAATCAATATGTGATCCATTGTTGATCTGCAGACAGCTGTTGTCACTAACGGCGCACTGTCGTGAGACATTCTCGCAAAAAATCATGCAGAAGATTTTGTTCAGTGATGAGGCAAACTTTTATGTGAATGGTGAAGTTAACAAACAAAGCCACCGCTATTGGTCTGACACTAACCCACATTGCATGGATCCCTCCAAGACTGTTGGAACAACAAAAGTGATGGTTTGGTGTGGTATGTGGGGTACAACGATAGTGGGTCCATTCTCCATCAATGGAAACCTCAAGGCCACTGGATATTTGAAATTGCTACATGATGATGTGTTTCCCTCTTTGCGCACTGAAGCTGGCACGTTCCCTGAGTTTTTCCAGCAAGATGGTG
>NW_005187404.1:5037012-5074624 GCF_000239375.1 Pundamilia nyererei
ATTGGTCGTCGTGGGCCAGTTGAATGGCCCCCAAGGTCTCCTGATCTGACCCCCTTAGACTTTTACCTTTGGGGTCATCTGAAGGCAATTGTCTATGGTGTGAAGAGACGAGATGTGCAGCACCTGAAACTACGGATACTGGATGCCTGTGCTGGCATTTCTCCTGCGGTGTTGCTATCAGTGTGTGAAGAGTGGGAGAAGAGGGTTGCATTGACAACACAATGGGCAGCACATTGAACACATTTTATAAGTGGTCAGAAACTTGTAAATAGAAAGAATAAAGTTACGTTGAAACCAAGCACACCATTGTTTTTCTTGTGACATTAGCAATAAGTTTGATGTGTCACATGGCCCTCTTCCTATTGAAAAAACAAAAGTTGTATCCAAGATGGCCGACTTCTAAATGGCCACCATGGTCACCACCCATCTTGAGGAGTTTCCCCCTCACATATACGAATGTGGCACAAACAGGACTTTGATATCACCAACCATTCCCATGTTATAGCAGTGTATCCATATAAATGGCCCACCCTGTATACTTCAAACCGTCGTTCTATGGCAGAAACATTTTTTAACTAGGTGGCTAATATATATTTACATATCAATGTGTTAGTAATGTCTATTTAAACATTTTCCCGTGACTATTTTATTGCGGTGTATCCATATAAATGACCCACCCTGTATTTCAGGGTCCTTCTAAACAAAAATAGCACAAGACTCAAACAGATGAAATATATGTAATATCTATATTTAACCTAACATGTCATATAATACTGAAATGTTGCATATTGGGATTTAAAATCTAACTGTTAGTGTGCAGCAACTAATGAAGACAATATACTGAGAGTAAAAAATTTATATTTGGAAAGTGGCCATGCCTTGGTCCAGTAGCTGGGCTTTATCTTCAGTGTCTGAATGCAGTTCAGTTTCTCAGTTGAGACTAGTTTTAACATGACAGGCTGATTGCTAAGTGGACCAATGAGAGGGTAGAGCCTGGAGGGTGAATCCTGGCCATCTGCTGTCCCTACAGACAACCATACAATCTTCTCAATGTACAAACACACGCGCACATATGCACACACTTTCTTTTTAACAATGCACCTCAAACTCATTATTGCTTGTAGTGTAGAATGGGAATACTCTTCAGCACCATAGGAAAAACAAGTGGGACTTCTGTCTAATGCTCCAGGCAGTAATTGTTGACTCAGTATTGAAAACCATGAGGTTCAGACAAGCAAATGAGTCCATATTCAAAAATGCTCATTCTGAGTCTGAGCTCGTCACTGACTTGCAAGCACTGATCTCATGCTTTTTTTTATGCTGCATGAGCTGAATTGATTTTCAGAATACATTGTATCCAGGCTGGCTGAGGCTAGACAAGAGACAATAATCTGGAGGATCACTGAAATGATATTGTTATTTCTGAGCAGCAAAGCTGAAGAATGTCGGGTTATGTTAGAACCAAAATAACTGACTGAAGACAAAAATAAAAAATACACACACATTTGCATGGGCAAGCTGAATTTCTTTGCCCATTTGTGCATAACAGATTGCAGTTGTACAGTATTTTCTGTGTTAGATGCAGCACAACTCCACCCAGAGGAAAAGGGTGAGAAAGCTCCTGGTGCATGGGTAAATAATCATTTGACTGCAAATTATTTTCTGAGTGAATTAACTGATGAATTCAAATAAGATATTGCTGGTCATTCAAACTGGTGACGTCTTGAACCATTACCCCACAATTCATAGTGGCTTTTTATCAGGAAGTTAAACCATCAAATAAAAGAAATAAAGTTGCACCATTTTGCAAATTTCTGATGAAACTGTTAAAAGAAAGATATGATACAATCTTTGAGAATTTAATTTCCCATGACATACGCAATCAGCAAAATAAGAGGGGCTACACATTTTGCAGAAGAAGAGTCTATCTGTAGGATTCACTAGACCATGGAAATTGGAAAAAAATTGGAAGGGACTGCAGACATTTTTCCAATGCTGGAATGAAGAACAGAAGTGGGAAATGCATCATATTTACATATTTAATTTACATATTTAATACCTTGCTTTTAAATGATTTAGCTTTTTAAAAACATTTTTTTTTTACATTATTTCTGTTCATTCCTAAATACACAGAGATGTTTTCTGGATAACTCGATTAAAATCTATCCTTGTAATAGGAAATCTGAAAAGAAAGTCAGGGGCCACCGCAACTCCTCCATATTCTTTTTTCCAATTTAGTAAGGCTCCTTTAAATGACTTGGAATAACTAAATGAAAAATCTAGTCTGGCTGTGAATTTAAAGTTTCACTTTTTATCAGCCATATTCAGCTTGGTGGTTTGGTACTGTGTTAACTTTGGGTCCTCTGGGTTTCTTTCTTTCTGGTTTATTCTTCTGGTGTGTCTGTAGGATGCATCCTAATTGTGTTATCTTAAATGCACTAGGAGTCAGAAAATAAGGTTATCACCCACATAGTAGAGCTTTTTTTAAGTAGCTGCTTTGGCAGACCTGTGCTGTTGTGTGCAGCCATGTTCAGCCAGCCATATAAACTAACAGTGTGTCCTCGGGCACCCCATGAGACAGCCACTGACCTAACTAATATGGGTGCTGCCCTCCACACACACACACACACACACACACACACACACACACACACACACACACACACACACACACACACACCAGTACATGCCCTAACAGTCTCATACACACCAGTCTGTGGTCTCAATGTATAATCCAGTGTGATCTAATAATAAAGTGTCTGATTTCTCTGTTACCATTCTGTCTTACCCTCTGCACCACAAACATTTATGCTCTCTCCTCAGTGCCTTGGTCCGTTGTTTGATGTGTTCCTATTTTAGCCTTTAGTTAGTTTGCCAGTTCAAGCATGAACCCCATCTCTGGCTGCGAGCCTCAAGCCATTGTCAGTGAAACAAGAAAAGATGTTTTATGTAAACAGTAATATAATGTCCTACTTGCCTGTTGAGTGTAACAATTCCTTCACAAATTCACCCAGCCTGGAAGGAATATACCCACTGAGTCATGTACTTTTAGGTTCATGTTTATTATCTCCAAGCCATTTTGAATGCACTTAGGTTGCTGTTTAATGTGCAAGTTACAGTGTGTCTGACAAGATCTAAGTTATTTACATCATATTCTACTTTCAAACTTCAGAACATTTCCCACTTGGAGCAAGAAGAGAAATAAACAGATTATTGTAAGCTAATCGCTATTGTTGAACTGATTTGTTAAAACTCTAACATAAAATGCAGTTCTTAACAGGGGTCACACAGTAGCTCATTCGTGTTTAATGCTAATATACCAATAGTTATTTGGGTGTACATGTAATTAAAGCATAGATTAGCTTATACATTCCTTTTCTGGCCCAGGGTGTCTTTGCTGTCCTTTTTCCCCAGATAAAATCAAGAGTTGATACTTTTACTGCTACGAGGCTCTAAACCAATAGGGGAACACACAGAGTTCCTTTCTTTTTTCTTGTTCTTAAAACACACAAACCACAGTATGGAGTACAGATCAGCGTTTACCTAGGTCAAGAATTTCCTCATACTAAGAGTCTGTGCTGAATTTTAAGCTACAGATCAATTAAAGAGAGTAAATAGCCAAACTGATGATTAATCCTCAGTCAAAGCCTTGTTTCACAATACAGGGAGAGTGCATTCTTTAAACTCTTACATATATTATCACATTTAACCTAAGACATACAAACATAACAGTCATTATGATTTAATATATTTTATTGAAAGTAAAATTCACCAGAACATTTTGGAACTGCTGGGATTTATTACATAACCGTGTATGACCATTACAACCATTAAACCCTTTCCTCAGTGCTACCTAATAAGAGAATTCCCCCGACCTACTCTCCAAAATTCAACTTCAATGAATACTTTAAACGGAAAACAAAAACAATTTCCTTAGTGGAAATTAGTCAGCGTATTTAAAGCTGTGGTAGGAAACCTTTAGTGTGTGGAACTGTGTTTCCCAAACCCACTTAAATGGCAGCTAATCTAGCTAACGTGATGAGCCCTTAATGTTTAGATGGTTTGGTCATATTTCAGGTGCTTGTGGTTGCAGGTGAGGATATTGAGTCTGTGTCAAAGCACCCTCTGACCTCTGAAAGGTCAGCTTTGGACTCTGTCACCACTGTCCCATAAAAACACACATTTTGTGTACAGTTTCAAAGTTTAAAAATGTCGTAAAACAACAGTTTTCCTTGGTTTGACCTTACAGAACCCTGTGCAACAGTACAGGATTTTAATGTATTGTTAATGTATATGTTTAACATTTAAATGTTTAAAGCTGTTTCATGTTTAAATTTCCAATCTGTAAAATTGCAATGTTGTCATTTTGAAAAGAGTGTTTAATTGAGAAGGCTATTTCGTATTCGAACTTACATAACGACACTGTTAGCTGATAATAAAGCATTATCAGAAGGGTTACGGAAAGAAAACTTAAAAGGTTCAAATTTCTAATGCTATTTAGCACATTTGGTTTAATAATGCAGTGAGCTGTCGCAGGAATTATAGGGGGACGTGACGCTCATCGGTAATGCTGATTTTTTCTCATTACTTTGCAGTTGCAGTTTTGTGGTGTTTTTTTAGTGTTTGCCCCCGTTCCAAATTACTTATCACTCATGAGTCTTCAAAGCCTGAAGCTCAGTCAGCACAGCTGTGACTGATGAATACACACACTCAAACAAACCAACACACACACTGAGGAGAGACAGATAATAGATATTTAGAGGTGGAAGAAATGAGTCTTTCGCTGTAAAGCTTGTTCCTCACCTAAAGATTGCAGATTTCACATCTCTTGGGTCTCATTATTCTTGTGTAATTTGCTTCCCACGAGAGCCCCTGATCAATTAATGGGATCGCTTTTCTCACTCCCTGTAAGGTCTGCTAAGTCTGTTTTAGCAAAAGAAAAGGTAAACAGTAATTATGCTAAAGTTACGTCCCCACATGACAGCTACGCGAAGGGGGTGGGAGATAGTAACAGTTGGATCCGGGTTGAAATGAAAAGGACACCAGGCAGAGGAGTTTAACAGAAAATAAATCTTTATTATAATTAATTAACCCAATAATCATATAAGCAGTAACTTCAACTAAGAAAACAACAAGGATTCAACAGAAACAGACAGCAACGCTGCTATTAGCAATAACCAGGCAGGCCAAACCAAGAAATGGAGGCCGCCGTCACTTAAGCAAAACCACTGCCCAGTTGACCTACTCACAACAAGCCACGCACGGTGGGGCTGGTCACACACAGCAGGCCTTTTCCACACCTAGACCAGACTCACACACTGACCAGCACCCCACACCCACACTGCTCTCCTCTAGCTTATATCACCTCTGGAGGGTAATTGGTGGTAAACGAGGGCAGATGAGCAGCAGGTGTGTTCTAAAGGAGAAAGCAGGGGCAGAGAAAAACAGGGGAGGGGCAATAAAGACGGAGGAGGAGAGCAGCACTAGAGCTTAGATGCAAGCTGCCGTTAAACTTGACTGAAGAAGACGAAGAAGAAGCACTAGAGCTTCTTTCTCTATGGTGGAATCGTTTAGCTGATGGCGCTTGAACTTTACAGAATAGTAGCAGACTGGGTGACACACATCCTCTGCGTCATCCTGTAACAGCACTGCACCAGCTCTGGTGGCACTGGCGTCAACTTCCAGTTTAAAAGGCTGAGAGAATTTGGGGGCTGCCAGAACCGGGGCGCTGCAAAGGAGAGATTTTGCAGACTCAAATGCATGCTGGCATTCCCCTGACCACTCAAAAGGGATTGTGGGGCTACATAGCTTCGTCAAAGGGGCCACAACTACTGCAAAGTTCTTGCAAAAACAGCGATAGTTTGCAGTCATGCCCAAGAACCGCTTTAGCTCCCTCCTAGTGGTTGTGGCCGGGTAGCTGAGGACAGCCTCGACTTTCGCCTCCACCGGGCAAACCTGCCCAAAACCCACCTGCTTTCCCAGTTTCGGGTGTGTTAACACACCCGAAACTCTGGCTGATGGGGACCTGGGATGGGGACCTGGGAAAGCAGGTGGGTTTTGGGCAGGTTTGCCCGGTGGAGGCGAAAGACTGCATGTGTGTGCGGGTTCAGGAGCAGGCTCAGCTACCTCTTGAGCCAGTTCCTTGGCATCAGGACCTGCCTCCTCCTCGGGGGGCATCACATCCTTTTCCAAAATAGAGCCAACCACCGACTCTGACAAGTCAACCACTTCTCCCTGCCGATGGGCGTGTGACCAGGTAAGAACACCTACAGGAAATACATTCGGGTGGTGCCGGCTTAAAGCATCTGACAAAGGCCTGAGGTCAGGAGTCTTCGTGACCTCTGGGGTAGGATAAACCTTCCCACCTGCAATGTCATTGCCCATTATAAAATCCATGCCATCAATCGGGAAGCAAGGACACACGGCCACAGGAAAAATATAAATGTGAAAGATGTAACAACTCTCAACATTTTTAGTCAAGTATTGTAAATTTGTTAAAGATTGATACGATAAAATAAAATAGAAGAAAAGTGCATATTGTCTACACAAAATAGCATGTTTATTAGGCATATTCGGTTTCTTTGTTGCCATACATTTATGGTTGGACTGCATTACTGTTAACCAGATCCAGATGATTAATTATTAATGCAAGTGTTCTCATGTCAGCACTCATCTGATTTCTATATACTTGCACATTTAAAGCATATGAATTTATTTAGGATTGATTTAAGTAAGAGCAGAATCAGTGACCAAACGTGCGACTGGTTAGATACTGTCTCTTGTGGTTGCATTTGGTTTAAGTAACAAGGCCTGAAGGAGTTAGACCACGACCCTAATTGACACCTCACCTCGGGTTGAAATACACCCCCAGTGGATCTTTATTTCAGAGGTTCATCAGCGGCAAAAACTGCTCGTGATGGCAATCTGCACTAGGCTGTGTATATCTGCTCCTTTCACCTTCATAGTTTAGGGTGCAAAATGAAGACCAGTGTACTAAGGAAGCAATGGCACTTAAAGAAGGGGATGTTTTCAAGCAACAGCAGCTGGTAGATTGAAACATCCCCAAAATATTGCATTTCTAAAGTGTTCTTAAACATTATTCATTCACGAATCCTCAGATAAAAAAAAGCAGACTTATCTATCATACTCATACATGAATGCAAGTGAAATCTGTGATGTCACCATGAAATATTTGAGGCCCTTCACTCCCATGGTAACATTACTCAGTGGACACACACATCCACACACATCCACACACTCACGCAGCAGCAAGCCAACTTTACATGACCTGACACAGAAATAGTGGCAGAGCAGCTGAGCAGCTTCTTGGCCTTGTGTAGCAGTCTGTGATGCACGACGCACAAAACAAAACCAGAAAAACCAGCATCTCTTTATTCGCTCACATTACAAGACCTGTGGGTCCTCAGAGCCCTGGGAGGGGAGGATACAAGTGGCTTTAAATCTGAGAGCAACCGGTCGCGCACGCAGTCCTGCCAGTCGTCATCTCTGTGAACATTTGGATCTATTTGCTTTGGGAGTGGATTGTCATTGACGTCGAAGTAGTTTTTATTGCTCTCTGAGGGATTCTGAAGCGTGAAAAATGGAGCCCGGTTTGGAGCCAAGGGACGACAGAGGAAAGAGAACACCAGAAAGAAACACCAGAGAGGTAAAGTGCACAAAATTATGAGTATTTTATTTTCCCCAAAGGAAAGGTGACTTATGTTTATAAACTTTAAGAACAAAATATATTAAATAAATAAAAATTTTAACTCCTCAAGACTGTTTTTTTTTTAAGATATCACTTTTAAAAGACAGAGAAAGAAACTAAAGTGTGTGCTAATAGGCACCTGAGTGCAAATGACAGAATGTAATTGAATAGCTCATATGGGTCAAATAACTTACATGAGACATATTTATTATATTCAATACAAGTGGGACATAAAATGTGTACAGATACAAATCTACATGTGAACAAATCATAGATACAAAAAAAGAATATAATACTTCTTACTGCATGTCTAATAAAACAAACAAAAAAACTTAGATATAACTTTATCAAATGTAAAACTTTTCGGGACATGAAATGTGTCCAGATGTGGAGCTAATTACAAGGAACGGAATAGAACCGAATAGAAATGTTTTATTTGATCAGAGGTCTGGTTTGTGGCTGGTGTAATGCATGTGACAATGACGCCATCTGGTGGCTGATATATGTCACATCCAATAGAAATCATGACTTTTCGTTGTGGGAGAAGAAGGTAAAATAAATACAGCTCAGCTCTATCAAAAATTGAACATCTTCCAGAATTTGTGCAGGAATTTAAAGTGTTACATTTTGGGTATAATTAAATCTAAGTCCAGACTTCTGAGGCAGAAGAGCTCCTACTCTTCCCTCAGGCTGATTCAACCTCGCTGCCATAATGAATGCTTCAGGAAATCATTCCTGCTATTCTCTATAAATCTGTATAATAACTCTTTATTCTGATTGGTGAACAGCTGTCAAGCATCGGATCCCAAACATAATTTTGTATTATACCTTCATGGAGCTGTTTGTCATAGATTTATAGTGTACAAATTATTTATTATTCAATTTGCACTTCTCTCTTACACAGTGCTAGCTGTTTTTACTGTTTTCATGTAACTTTATTTTTTCATTCTGCGTTTTTTACAACTGTTGTAAATATGTAAATTCCTGCGCAATCTCATAGTATAAGACCCTTACTGGTAGATTCTATTCTATAGATAGATGGCCTACAATCTGTCAAAAATAAGTCCAACATATCTCTTATTAATGATGATTGAGCCAGAGAGAACATCGCAAACACAAAGTAGAAGCTGCAATCGGTTTTTGGCAAAGTGACTTTTATATCTTTTATTTATCTGGGTAAAACGTCTCTTTAAGATTAAAAGTGTGTTTTTTAAGAGAGATCTGGCCAAGAGGGCGGCTAAAGTTGTAACAAATATAACAAATATATCACAATTTTATAAGCATTTAAAAAAAAAGGACTATATTAATGATAATGTGGGTACAATAATGCAGAGATAAAAAAAATACTTCCAAAACAGATCATTTGTTTATTATATATATATAACCCCATTCATAAATCCTCTTCAATACAGTCAACTGACTAATAGCAGTAAATATATTAAACATAAAAACCCCACACATACCTGTGCTTTCCCTACTCTGTTTCCATTCTGCACAGCAGCGACTCACTTTACTGTACATCTCTGTCTTTCAGGTGTCGGACGATCTTGTATGTGCAAATCATCAGTCAGTAATGTGCAAGGTTGACCCTGATCACCTGCTCGGCCTTGTGGGCATTGTGGGCACAGTGCTCAACCTGCTGGTTGTGGTGTTAGTGTACATCTACACCCCTGTCTGATGCAACTACAAACACACCAAACAGAAGGATTTATAGCTCTTGCAAGAGTCCTGTCTTTTGATAATGTTTGTGTTACATTATTGATATTAAGGAGAATAATTTACTGGCAGTCACTTATATAAAGCCGTTGAGAGCAGCTGTAATTACAGAAGTTCAATTGCACAAAGTGACAGATGTTCCGCATATGATCTTTCTTTGCAAATTGTGTCTGCAATGTTCCCACTTTATTTCCAGATTCATTAAGAATTGTAGAGAATAATTACACTGCATTTTATTAGAAAATCAACAGGATCAAAGAACATTGCTTTTATACTGTATGGATGTTTCCTGCTTGTTTGATGTGGTTTTGTAAACTGAATTTTGCAAATAAATTTGTCTTTGCACACCAACAGAGCAGTATTCTGGTGTATATGTGCATTTATTTTTTGAAGCAAACATTCATTTTTTATATACACAGGAAGAAATAACCCAAATTTTTATTTATAGCTGCAAGCCTACTTCTTTGACCCATCACAGAGGACTGGCAAACAGCAGGGAAAGAACAGGATGTGCCTCATAAAAAAATCATCAAATAGTGACATAAAAACAGTGTTGGAGGGAACAAGTGGATCCTCTCCAGTTCTATGTAAAATATAAATCCAAGTGTAACTCTGCAAATCAAGAAATGACAGAACTATCGTAACTCCATTAACGAGGACGGCTAGCATTAGAACAGGTGTAGTGTGTGATTGTTAAATCCATGTATGTACACGTACTGCATTTTTTAGATAAAGAAGCCAGCGTGTTATTTTGTCCAGCTCACTCTGGTATTCGGAGAAAATATACCCATAACAATGATCAAACATCACAATATGTTTGTTTTGAAAGAAACAATTTAAGGTGCAGGAGCAGTAGAATTATTTAAATGATTAATGTTTATATCAGGCAATATCTGATAGCTGGTGATGATGTCAATCTTTTCAGAAACAGCCTTCAGGTCGTCCAGGATTAATCTGATGCTGTGGGACGCGTTGATGATGGCGCTCTGCGATGCATTCAGCTGTGATGTTGCACTGCGCACCTTTCACATAAAAAAAAGAAAAAGCCAGATAACTTAATATTCTGAATTTGCAGCATCTATTTAATCAGCGAGTTAACTACTAGTCAGACAAAATATTTACATCTGTTCTACTTTTTATCATTTGAAGTATCACTGTAGTATCCACGGGAGACCGTCCTCTCTCCCTTTCTCTTCGCCCTACTTCACAGACATCTACTACCTTCAGAAATTTTCTGATAACTCTACAGTAGTAGGATGTATGGGTAATAGACGGCAATGAGGAAGAGTACAGAACTGAAGAACCTTGTGACGTCGTGTAAGCAAAACCATCTGCAACTTACCTTTGCAAACAACCCTATTCCCCTTCATAGGGTCTGTGCCGAAACAGTAGAGGATGACCAACACCACGGTGCTCACATTGTCAATTAATCGGACAGAAGCCATCTATAAGGAAGGCTTCTCCCATCTCTATTTTCTCAGACGATTGAGGCCCTTTAACATCTACTGGACAAAGCTCAGGATATTTTATAAGTCTGTGGTGGCCAGTGACATCCTCTATTCTGTGGTGTGATGCAAAGTTGGTTAGAGGGTAGCGGATAATGACGGACTCAGTAAATGGATCCACCAAGACAGTAATGTTCTGAGTGTGGAGACTCTCTGATACAGGTTTTAGAAAAAAACCAGGAGGGCAGGCCAAGTTAAAGTCAATAATGGACAGTCTTTTAGCACCCTCTACATATCGCGCTTGAAGAGTCACAGGAGCATGTTCAGTAAAATACACTTTTAAGCATTATGCACCACAGAACTCCATAGGAAGTCCTTTCAACTTGTGACCATCATCCTTCATAACTTTTCCTTATGAGATTTGGACTAGTTTCACTTCTAATGTCTTCTGTAAACTGTATATAGCATTATTTGATATTTGGAATATTTGAAAAATGCAGTTTTACTTGTTTTTGTTATTGTTATTCTATTTTCTGTCTTTCACATTTATATTTCCCCCCTGGGATAATTAAGGTATTCTGATTTAAACACTGCAGCTGTAATATAATATAGACTGCATGCTGTATAGCTATGCAATTTGTATATCTAAATATCAACCTACCTCCCTGCTGGCACTGCCATAGACTTGTTGTAGTGTCTGTCCCACATCAGCATACAGTCGGCTGTTAGACTCCTGCAGCTTTTGTTGTAACAGGGTCTCACCTGAAAACAGAATTATGTGCTGAAGTTACTCAGAGCAAAACTAGATTGGTCTTTAAGTTCACTTTTAAATTTGTGACGAGACACTGTAAAGGCCCACTTCCAAATCCTCTCAAAACTGTCAAACACATCTCAGTGTTGTTAAAACAAAGCCGATACATATGAGACAACCTTGAAATTGTTAACTAGTAAGAAAAGACTAGTATGCATAGTCTTGGATTGGGTTGGCCGTACTTTCACACAATAAGCACTGGAGTTTTTATTCATCTTTACCGTGTGGCCTGTGTGAGGGGCTCGGTCTGTCTTCCACTATGGAGTGCATGTCAGGGTGGTCTCTAACTACAATTAGAGGAGGGAGGTCTCTCTTTAATATCTGAGCGCTGTCATGGCTCCCAGGAGCCTGCTCCGGGTCACCCTCGCTGTCCGTTTCAGACGCCTCCCCTGGAACCTGAAAGCATCCATAAAAAGATACAAAAAATAAATTAAAATGTAGATTCATGGCTGAATCTAAATTTTAAGTCACTGGCTGAAGTGCATAAATCACTCTCAAAACCACGCATACAGGATAACGCATGCAGGACAACCTTGGCTCCGACCGAGGGAGTCAGAGAGGTGATGTAGACTTCATCATCGGAGTCTGTTTCAGACGCTTCGCCCTGGACCACTATCGGGTACCTGCCGGCCATGACTGCGAAAACATAAACAACATCTTACTTCAGGTTTATTCAGCTAGAAATAGCAATGCCATTAAATGTGTCTTATATAATGCAGACTTCATTGGAATGAAAATAAAAGTCACAAACCTTCCCTGAAAGACCAAAACACAAATCACATGAGCAACAAGGAAGTAGCAACGGACGTTTCATGCCTATTGGACATTCAAGACATGACGTTTCAGCCCAGAATAGGATGATAGCGCTCACGAGTCTGTTTGTACATTACACCGGCGTACGTCGAAAGTTAGCGCCGGCTGGTAATAGCTTTCGGAGAAGCTGGACGTTTGTTATTACATATTACACGAAAACAACTGTTTTGTTTTATTAATAACAATTTTATCACACAATTTTGGTTGTTGTGGCACATGAAATACATATGTTTTCTCCATGTTACCAGTTTTAAGTTAGAAACTCCTAACTCCGCGTGTGTACAACTTAAGGAATGAGCTGGCCGTTATATCGAGCGCCAACCAGGAAGCGGACTTCGTGCGCTACAGTCACTTTACAGGTACTGTCAATTTACAATTTCAGCTGGTTTAATTTAGATTAAAGAAATGTATGACATACGTTAATATGATACCTCCTTCTCCAGAACTTTCCATATACGGGAGTAATAAAAAATAGTTATTTTTAGCGTGGGGGGCAGTGTTAGTGAACCGTACTAGCTGTTTGGCGCTAACCATCTTAGCTTCCGTTAAGCTGCTGCTCGGTATTTTCATATTTATTGCTGGTTTTGTCTGTTGGAGCACATTTAAGCCATCGGACTGTCACTATTGTGTGTTCACCAGGGATGGCGGACGAGACTCTGTTTGAATTTCTCCACATGGAGATCGTGTCACATGTTTACAAGGAGCAGCAATCCAGCAAAGGAACCATGGACAACAAGGTGTGTTATCGAGTTGCCTATAATGTCATGTAGTAAAACAATTTTTTCCGGTTTTAGAACACAGCTCCCCCTTATATTATAATATTGTGACATCATGTTCACAGTTTTACGTGATATACTGTTCAAATTAATCGCTTGCATTTCATCTTTTTAGGACAGAGCAGTCTGTGTTTCTGTCCTGGAAGGTATGGGCTTCAGAGTGGGACAAGGACTTATTGAGAGGTAAGTCACACATGTAAATGCTGAGTTAAGTGGAGTCTTCCTTTATAGTGAGCGTCTCATCACTTGTTTGCTCTTTCTAGGTTGACCAGGGACTCTCCCAGCTTTAAGGATGAATTGGATATAATGAAATTTATCTGTAAAGACTTCTGGACTAAGGTGTTTAGGAGACAGGTGGACAACCTCAGAACAAATCATCAGGTAAAATGTTACACCATGCAGTATGTTACTACCAAATTAGTAAGTAGGTTTTGTGTAGTGTTTGTTCAAGCTTCAGTTATATATCCTGTAACAGACGTTTTTGGCCTTCACAACAGGAAATTTGATCTCTTGTGAAACAGAGACTTTGCAATGCATCACTGTTTGTAGTGGATGATTACTGTGATGAAGAACATAAACGTCTCTAAAAGGTTTAGTGTCAAAGTTGACTTAAACGTGTCCTGTTGATTTTTCTTGTAAATAAACAAAAGCGCTTGAGAGTTAACAAAGGCCTTAGATGGATTTCTTTCTCTGAAAAATTCTCTATCTTTTACTTTCATGTCTATCCGCTATTGTTGCAACTTTAAAACCCTAAACATTGAACATTTTGTTACAGTGCAGTTTTCTGTTGGGTCCTTGTATTCATATGGATGTTAAATTGAACTCTTAAATCTTAGGAACCTTTCCCAGCAATCAGGAAATACAATCACATGTATTGCTGGTTAAATTGAGTTATCTTTTAATATAATGTCTTGTTTATTTTCCACACCAGGGGACCTATGTTCTGCAGGATAACAAGTTTAATTTGCTGACCCAGCTGTCCAATGGAAAGCAGTACCTTGATCAGGCTCCTAAGGTTAGAATAGTCACAGACACACTCATGTTCCTGCATTCCTAAAGACTACATATAGAACAAGTATCACTAGGTGCTTAAGGGTTTGTATTTTGGCATACAGCCAACAAAACCTGAATGTCATAATGCAATAGAGACTAATTTGTGTGTGTGTGTCTCAGTACCTTGCTTTTTCATGTGGTGTGGTGAGAGGAGCCCTATCTAATCTGGGTTTGGAGAGTGTGGTAACAGCTGAGGTCTCCGTCATGCCATCCTGTAAGTGCTTTGTGAAAACATAATTATTTTACTGTAAGGAAAAGTTAGTCAGACTAACATGCTTATTACCTTTCAGTCAACCATTGTTACTGTACTTGTGAGCTTCTGTTAGGTCTGGTTTAATTAGATTTATAATGTACACATAACTAGCAGTTCTAGTCTTGAGCTACCCCTCATTTCTTCATATTTTGCTTGGAAAATGGGAAATAGCTGCAGCAAAACCTGTGCAAACATACATGGAAATAAAGCGAAAACACAGTTTGTGCAGTAGCAAAGTCAAAGTTTGGCATGACCAACTCTTTTAGGCAAGCTTGCTTGTAACTTCTTTATGTAAGTAGTCTCCAGGAATAGTTCTCCAGGCTTCTTGAAAGACATTCAAAACTCAAGGGGGAGATACTACCAGCTGGTGATGTGTGAATTAAAAATGTTTTATTTTTATTTTTATTTTTTTATGTCAAACTGTGTTATTTTGAACACTTTTTTGTAGATTAAGCCAAAGAAACTGGATTAAATTGAGTTTTTACGACAGCCTGCTAGTAACAGAGTGTCGAATAATACAATTTCAAGTCTTTCCCAAGCTGTTATGTGTAGACACAACACAGATTCATCTGTTGAGTTAGGTGCTATTTTTATGCTTGAATGAGTCACAGGTCACTTTTAAGTAGCTTAACAAACAAAAAACATTCCTTTGTAAGATCTTGAGAAACAACTATATTGTGCAAGACAACTTCAAAAGATTACAAGAAAGTCTGTCTAATTGGAAGGAAAATATAAAGAAATGAGGAGTGGCTCAAGACTTTTGCATAGTCCTGTACCTTAAAGGACAGTACAGATGGATAATATTTTATGCATTTTTATCTTCTCAGGTAAGTTTCAGGTGGTCATCCAGAAGTTGCCCTAATCTTCTGCCCACATGGTGCCAAAAGAGAAAATAATGGTTCCTGTTTTCCCACTGATGAGTGAAGCCATAAAGCGAATCAAACATCCACAAAAGGGTCCAGCAGGACTGCTGACGTTCTGCTGACCACCAGGTACAACTGATTGGTAAAAACAGGTAGCCAGGGCTCAAATATAAATCCTTTTGGATACTGATTCTGGTTTTGAAGGTTTTTGCTTATTTTACATTCTCAACTCAAGTTATTTTTTTATCTGCTAAGCACTGGCTTCCAACTGAATACTATGAAGTTAAAGTGAATGTGTAGTTATTAACAGGATATGTATTCTTTGTAATGTGTTGCAGTGCTTAGTCTGAAAATTGGAAAAAGTTTAAAAAACAAAAATACTACAGGAGGACAATCCGCATAAGTCAAGAGAAAACATCTTTGTGGATGGCATTTAATGCAATCTTACATCTGGCTGATTGCATTCATTATTCAGTGCTTACTGTTCTTTACAGAAAAAGCTGTATCCAATTCCTGGTGCTTCGCTCTGGTTTTTAGTTTTGACTTCAGGAGAGAAGTCTTTCATGTAGTAGTGGGAATCACTTAGACTTTTTCTAAGGCAAAATGCAAATCTAGAATAATACACTGGTAGAAATATTTGAGTTTCTTCAAGTTATGTGAATGTAATACGTTTCTAGAACAATAATTTGTACAATTTTTCCAAGTGGAATGATACGAGCTTATTTGTTGTTCTATGTAGTGGTCTCACATTTAAGAGTGGAGTAGACTTGAATGTATTTCTATGTTATTTTTCATCATGATGGATGTGTTTTCTCTTGTTAGAGCATTGATATTTAAATGTGACATTTTTCCTGGAATTTAGTAAGTAAGCTGTAAAACATGTTGGGGTTTACAATGAAAGTTAATCATACAGTTGTCAGGCAGTTGGATAATATTTATTATTTATTCTTTTTTTCCCCCCCGACTAAACCACTTTGTTGAATGGATTTAAAATGCTGTGACAAGAAAACAACAAAACAAGGTTTGTTAAACATAAAATGTAAGACCATAAAATGATCACTTCTCTGGGAAAGGCTGTTACTGTTGCTGCCACTAGGGGGACACATACAGCTGTTATCCGGTTGTTCAGTCTGACGTCACTAGCCCTGTCTGGGCCTAAACTCCGCTGCAGGTCCATATATCAAACGATCACTGTGGCATTACTGAGAGTTGAAAAACTGTCTAAAGTCTTTCATCTTTAATAAATTGATCAGCGTTCTGCTCTACCAGGTGTAACAATTGAGTTTAACATCTAGGCATCCATAAAAATGGAATTTATGACATTTAACAGAGTTAAAGTTAGGAAGTTAGCTCGCTAGCTTCTATCTAAATACAATATAGCATGTCCTGACTGCGGGGTTTTGGAAACAAATGAAAACGTACAGCTCTGCTATCACTTCCAACACAAATGAAAACAGAAAGCTAAAACAGCTGTGACGTTTGTAGGGTTACTGAAGTTTGGCTAGCTGGTATATAATGATTTGCTACGTGACCGCTAGCGACTCAGCTATGTTAGCATAATATAAACAAGCTAACTTTTTTTCCACTCGATAAAAGTTAACGTGAGTGTTCTCGGTGGTCAGGAACAAATGTAATCGCATGGCAGGATGCTGTAAAAGGACCAAACTTCAGCCAGGAGAACAACTGAGATAATCCATCCACAATACGAGGTAGTTCATTCATATACTGCTGCATGGGCTGGGCTGTAGCTACATCCTAAGGTTTTAAAAACTGAGCTTAAATAAATGATTAGTGGTAATAAAAGCCGAGGGAGGTCAACAGTGATCACTGACTGTTTTAGGAGCTTTTTGAGATTATATAGAAGAAAATACATAACATTAAACATGTTAACAACACAAAAGCCATATTAAACGCAGACTACTTTAGGCCCGGAAGTAGGATTCGTCACGTCATCACTTAACAATCGGATTACAATATGTCTGATACTTTGAGTTTAGATTCACCATGTTGTTGAGGTATGTCCAGAATCTTGTTGTCCGTTCTGTCTTTTTCAAGTAATTTCTTCAGATTTGGCTATGCAGACCCCCCCAAGTGTTGAGGTCATCACAGTTACTTTCATCAGTTCTTCAAATAACATTGGTGTAATTATTCCATGATACCTGACCCATATATAAATTTAGTTCTTTTTTTTTTTTCCTTTTTTAATTTATGATAGAAAACATTTGAACATTTCCATTTAAGAAAAAAAAAAAAAGACTTGAAGTTGACAATTACAGCTTATATCAAGGCTTTTTCATGTGAAAGGTAAAAGAAAAAGATAGGAAGTGGTTTTACTCTGCTCTACTTCTTAAGCATTAAGATTAGTCTATACTTTTAATAACAAAAAGATCAACCTTAACTTGAAGCCTTGTTTGCCTATACCTCCAAGGTTGGTCAAAACACAAGTTGGTACAGTTTTTGATATGGCACAACACTGACATTATTGCACATGTTGTGGTTTTCATCTGGTTCTGTTTCTGTCTCCAATCTAAGGAAAATACCTCCTGTTGTGTTCCAGTATTTCACTGCCTTTGGTGGGAAAATTTTGCTCAATAAAGGTCTTTACATACAACTTTGTTTCCCTTCGGTGTGTCTGGCTCAAGCTTGGGCTTTCAGAGGTTGTAGTGTTGATTCTAATTTCCACAACTGTTCATACTGCTGTGACAGCAGTTATTCTGGAAAAACATCTGGTCTGATGAGTCTCAGTTTCTGCTGTAACATTTAGATGGTAGTGCTGGAATTTGGCATGAAAGCATGGATCCATCCTGCCTTGTATTATTGGTTCAGTATGTTTGTAGCGTAGTAATGTTGTTAAGATCTTTAAATCATCTTAAACTCAAATTGTACTCAAATGGCCTCCACATTGCCCAGATTTCAAACCAATAGAGCACCTTTGGGATGTGTTAGGACAAGAGATTTATGTAATGAATGTGCACATCTGCAGCAGCAGTGTGATGCTATCATGTCAACATGCAGTGAACTCTCTGGAATGTTTTCACCACCTTCCTGAATCTATGCTATTAAGAATTAAGGCTAACGTGGGTCTAACCCAGTACTAATAAGGTGTAACTAATGAGTTGGCCAGTGAGCGTATGTTCTTGACTCTCTTGTCTTTGGCACTTGTAACTGGGTTATCTTCTTATTTTGGAGGCCCTAAAGATAAGGGTACTTGAATGAGCTTAAAATTCCAAAAAAATAAAAAGCTAAATAAGGTCACTGCTTATAAGTATGCTGCCTTTCGACCCTTGCTGTGCATCTTAGGTAATAGCAACCTGAGTGAAGGGCTGGACGTGAAAGAAAAAAAACAGACATTGAGTTAGATGTCTGCATAAATGTGTAGCATCTGCCTACTGCCCACTCTTTTGCCTATTTGTTGCAACTCATTAAACACTTAGTCCAAATACCATTTGGAAAGAAGGGGGGAGCAGAAGGATGGATTACAGAAAAAAAAGACGAGGAGGGGGTCGAATTGTAGAAAGTTGAAGGAGACTGAGAGAGTGGGCTTTAGGAAAATTAGATGGAGAGAGAATGAAGAGCCTCAACAGGAGGCTGAAGGGTGAAAAGTGGAAAGGAGAAGTTTATTAGAGGCTGAGGGAGGCAGAAAAGAGAAAGATGGAGGGGGCGTGATGATGAGGAGAGGAAAGAGTGAGCGTGAGAGAAGTACCTTGCGTCTGTACATAAATGCCTGAAACAAGGAGTGAGGGAATCTGAGACTGGCTCTCAGGACGGTGAGCAACAGCCGTTTTGTGCCGCGCCACACGGCTTGGCCTCCCTTCCTCCTGCTCTACCTCGCATCACAATGTCACCAAATGCGGTCACAAAGAAGAACGGTGAATGCGAGCGGAAGAAAAGGAGGGGGTGTGTTCATGGCTGGAGAAAAGAAAGGAGGTGTTGGGGGGGTGTGCAAGTTAAACCAGCATTCGTATTCCTAAACTGATGACTTGCTACAATTCAGCTACACTGTCCACACGAACCGACTGAAGTCTTTTGTTGTGTGAGAAGCTGCGAGAGAACCTGTTTCAGTTTATTTGAAATAAGTACAAGAAAACTAAAACATCACCAGCTGCAATTTAAAATCTGTGTTTAACTCCCTAAAATGTGTACTATGTATTGATTCAAAGTCAAATATGGTTCAAAGCAATCTAAGTAAGCTGTGTCACTTCCATGCGTCCACAAAGAAGTGTGAAGGTATTTTTTTCTGTTTTTATTATTATTATCATTACATCTCACAAACGCAAAAGGCCGCGTTTTACTTCATCTGAGAAACCTAAAAACATATGTTGCTGCTTTTAATCTGTATGATCTTACATGATGACACCCGCTTTCATCCTCTCATACTGCCCTCCCTTTATTTTCTTCATCTCCACTTTTCTTCTTCCCCTTTTATCACTTTTCTGTCGTCACACCAGCGCATTCAACTTCCTCCACTCAAGCATGGTATGAGTAAGACTCTCACAGCCATATGTTGACCTGCGGTGGACCTGAATACAGCCATCTGCCTGTCTTTCCTATGTCCCACAGGGCAACCGGGAGAATATCTATAGAACACAATGCCTACACACACACACAGCAGATGCATGCCTCTAAACCCTTCACGGCCACTAATCACTACCAGACAGCCGGCCCATCTCATGTTAAGTGACAAAATAATAGCCCTTGTGTGTGTGCATGACAGAGAGATTCCTTGAGTATCAGGGGTGAGTACGCATCTTAAGCCCTGAAATCATATTTTAATTTTTTTAATCAAGCCCGCCTTTTTGTAAAGTGTTTTTGTCAGATTGTCTTATATCAGGAACTGTTGCATTGCACTCCAATTAAACTGGTATAGAGGGGGCAGGAGGTGAAAAGGAAGGGAGATGTAAGTAACCACAAAGTGAGGGATGTGGGATGGAATCAGGGAAGGCAGAAAGGAAATAAGCGGAAACTGAAGATTGGTAAGATTAAACCCCAAACAAAAGACATCTCATCTTTACATGAAATTTTAGTGACACTGCTCCACACTCCCACATTCACACCCCACTGTCGTATTACCCTCGACCGCAGTGGCCGGGACAGCCATGACTGCACTGCCAAACTCGCTTAAATCCATTTTGATTTGCAAATTTGCTGCCAGAAACACACTGCTGCACCTGAACTTCGAGGATGCGAGAGACCACAGTGCTTTCCTCATTTTTAACCCCGAGACTTTGCTTCAGACTCCAGCAGCCACTGAGTTTTTAAAATCCACAAGTATCACTTTTCCCTTTAAGAAGCGAAGGCTAAGCTTTGTAGGGAAAATAAAAAGCCAAGACTTTTCCTGGATTTCAAAGGCTCTCATCAGTATTGCTTTCACACTCTTCACCTTGAGACTACATCACAGAATACTTCTTAATCCTGGAAGTATAGGGAATACTTGTGTAGTGTAAACTACTGCATGAATACTTTAAAGGTTAGCCATCTAGAGGAAATAAACTTGAGATGAGCTTCATGAATGAGGTTTAGAGCTCAAATGGAATTATTTTATTGTATAGATACGGTTAACCTCAACGGCACAGGTCACTGGGGAAATGTGATAAACGAAAAGCAGAAATGACAGTTCACTGGTTTCCTGCACCTAAAACCTTACATCCTGTGAGCCTTTTTGCCAACGCTACATTAACGCCAGCATAGTATATATTTAAAAAAAAAAAAAAAAAACCAAACCCCCCCACCACCACCCTTTCTCCTTTTAAACATCTGCATTATTCAATAAAAGCAGTTTGCACATCAAATGTTAAAATCTTCACTTTTTACCTGCAGGTGGCAAACAGAAGTCAAAGAAAGACAGTTAAAAAAAACAAAACAAAAAACAAACTCCTTTATTTCCAGTACAAAAAAGCAAAATATATTAAACTTGATGCAAGCATTAACAACTCAAAAGTCCTCTATAAATATGTTAAAAATAAATTAAAGAAATTAATTTACTAAAGATCATCTTTACCACTAAACAGGCCTTAAACACGCTGATGAAAAAGTTTTTGTTTTTAAATAGACCAACTACATCATTAACACAGAAAAAAACAAAACAAACAGCCAAGTAACATTTTCTAAAACACTAAGCACACATACCTCTAACCCTACAGTAGGCTGACTCTAGCTTCGTAAGGCAAAAAAAGAAAAAAAAAAGAAAAAAGAAAAAAAGACCTGGGAGCATATTACGCATGCATGTGACCAGGATACTTTTCAGTCTTAACAACAAAGGCATCAACAGAAAAGAGAAAAAAAAAGATTAATACTGAATAACAGAGAGATGGAGTGACGGAGTGAGAGTCTCACTTTACAAAAACTTACTGGGAATGTTTGTGTTTGAGATAAAAAACAAACAAACAAAAACAACAAAGAAAACCCCGAACACTTCAGCACCACAAACGACAACTTCTCAGAAAATAGTCACCTGGCTTCAAGCTCTGACCTCATCATTTCATATCGAACTAATTGGCTAGCTCCCGGCATGGATATTCAGCGCCTGGTACCTTGTGCTTTCCCAACCGTGCAATATGAACCCATATGCACCCAAGCTCTCCTGACTGAGTCACTTTTCACTCTGCTGCAGAGTGGTTTAAATTTGGCAAATTGACACTTGACTGCTTGAGGTTTGTCAATAATGCACAAGAACCCAAAAAGCATCTGCAGTAGCCGCAGAAACGCAACGCCTCCACTCACACTAGCTTACTCTCCTGATATAAAAGAAGACTCTCACCCCATGCTCGCATCTCTCCAAACACAGCAGCAAATCTTGGTTCAACAACGTAACAAGACCTGGTAAATAACACTACAGGTATACATTGTTTAAAAACGTAACATTCAGATTCGAGGCCAGCGATCTAAACACAGCCCCCAGATGGTACAACCACAAGAGGGAAGGGCGAAAAACAAAAACACTACTTCACGAGCTTATAAACATTACATAAACAATACAGTGTACATTAGATGGAAGAACTCCTAAACATACCGTCACATCGTGTTTGTCCTACTGAAACGAACGAGCAACAAACAGATGTCTTTGGCTTTCTCACATTCTTTAGATCTGTCGCAGTATGCTGACAGGAGGAAATTAAATTCACACTGTGATTACAAAATTCTTTGTTGGACTTTGCCATCCTAGCATATCATTTTGATAAAGCTTCAAAAGGTTTTTAAGGACACCATTAAAACATCTGTTTTTTAGATATACCGTTTTGGTGAATCCGCCACATACAAACTGGAGTTTTAGCATCACTGTGCCTTGTGCAAATGACAGTGGCGTGCAGTGTGACAGCGTGTTAGGTCACCCAGTCGTTTTTTCACACAGAATGCTAAAAATGTCTTAGTTGTCAGTCAGTGTGTGAGCGGGGAGTGTGCGTTTAAGGGTCTGTGTTCTTAAGTATGGCTACGTGCGCAGTGGATATTCTGCATATGGATACTCATGTACACATGTTCCAGCAATCTGCAGCTTAAAGGCAGAACCCAGTGGCATCCTCAGGAAGAGAGAGCTGACTGAAAACTAACAGACGTTTGCCGTTAGCTTCGTTAATGCCACCAGATGATTCGGAGCCGCTCAGTGAACCAGCAGAGCTGATCCCATCCTGGTCCTGGTCTGAGAGAGAAGTGTGGGACAGGGATCTAACACCAAGTGGCCCTGAAAGGACCCCCGCAGCACTGGGACTCTGCTGTAAAGAAGGGGAGCTCGTTGGAGATAACCCACTCGGAGAATAGCCGGAGTCAGGGGAGGGCATGAATGGAGACCTGGGATCGGGACCCACGGGAGGATGGTGCTGCTGAGCGGGGGAGGCCTCAAAGGCAGAGTCCATTTCTAGAAAGGCATGGGAGAGAAGATCAGTAATGTCTGCGCAGGAAGGAGAAGAGGCCGTTGGTGGGCATGTGAATGAGGTGGTGGCAAGAGAAACATGAGGAGTGAGGGCAGACTGAAAGGCCTGGTGGGGAGCTGAGGGAAACCCAGAGAAGCTGAAACTCTGCCGGATAAGACGTGGCCGATGGGAGCGGGAGGAGGAGGTGGAGGGCAGCTGCTGAGGAAGGCTTGAGGAGGAAGAACGAGAGAATGAAAGTTTTTCTTCCTCGCTGTTGTGAACAAAGTGACAGCGGATCCCATAGGGGCAGAAGCCGATGGTATGAAACGTACGGCACAGCTCAGTTTTATATTTTGGATGTCTGTTTAGATCACGTAGCTCTTCTGGTCCATGGGCAAACTGGCACTTCCCCCCATACTTGCACAAGCCGTTCTCGGTGAAAGACCGACACAGTTCGGTTTTATAGCGCGACGACGAAGAGGAGGCAGACACAGACGAGGAGGAACTGGTGTTCAGTGTGGCGGAGCTGATGTCACTTTGGGAGGATTTTGTGCCTGTCACAGGCCAGCCTAGACTTGCTCTTGTTGCACCACTGGTCTCTACCATGCTGAGAGAGCGCTGGGAAAAGAAGCCTGGCTTCTCCCACTGCGTGGAATTACCAAGCTGGGAAAGTAGATCACTCTCTGATTGCTGTCCCCGTTGGTTGGAGGTCAGAAGTGCACTGTCCGAAGCATTAGTGGGCAGGCAAGACAGGGAGGAGAGGGAAAATGAAGTGTTTCGACATGGCTCGCCGATGTAACCTGGTGTTCTCATGGCCAGACTTAGGGATGGCACTGTTCTGTTCGGCTCCCTCAGATTGAGATTCAGTAAATGCTGTATTTAAAAAAAAAAAAGTCCACATCATTAGCCTGTACAAGCTACTATTAGTATTCAGCAATTTTAAAACTTATACATCTGCTAACTAGTTTATGCCAGTTTATGTTAGACATTAATATATGTTTTTGTTACTACCACTAAACACTAAAGGTTACATCTTCTGCTCTATTTGCACATTTCTGTTAAATGTTTTCATTGGAAATATTTTGAGTCAGGTGCCCTGATAGATTCAAGCATCAAGAACCAAGTTTCGGGGGTGGGGAGGTACTGGGCATTTGTATACAAGTACATAAAAAGCACACTTTTTCAACTTGTGTCGTCAAAATAAATTTTTGACACATCGATCCATCCATATGCTTATTTTGTGCTGCATTGTACTGGCACGACAAATTCAGATATTTTAGATTCAAATCTGTAATACGTAGCGTCACCCCTCTTTCCGTTTGATTTTTGGATTCGTCCATCTAAACCTAAGGAACAAACAAAAAAAAAAACCTTCAAGACACGTTTTTTGCTCTGATAACTAAGACGAGCTATACAATGTTTCCATTCAGTGCACGGAATAAAATGCGCAATGTTAACTTTAACAACAAACAAACAAAAGTATTACAAAACTTTTTTTCCACTTCGAGCAAGTTTAGGACCTCTACACTTCAACACAGCTCTAACTGGGGACTTTAGTCTGTTAGCCATGACTTTTGTGACTTAACTTGTTGGGGTTATGTGTATAAATAAGATGCTTTACTGGCGAACTGTCTATCGAAGAAGCTATTAGCACGAAAACAGAGACCTTTAATAATTAATGACGTTAATTAACCGGCGTTGAGAGAAAATCACAAACTAGGCTCGATAATGAAATCGATAATTTCATGGGCCCAAGTTGCGATGGACTACAACAACTTGCTTTCTGGCAACTTAACGTCTGGTCAGAGTTAACTTTCAGGTTACAGAACAGTCAAAAGACAGACGAAGAGTCTTAAAAGAGAAAGCCTGACACATTTTATCCACTAAAGCAGACTCGAAAAGATAACATGGAGACCGCAAACTCCGTAACAGCGCAGCTAGCAGGCTAGCACCCTCCTCCTCTCCCCGACCTAGCCAACTTTCGCTCTCCGCTAAACTTTCTTTTGCGCTCTTATGGGGGTTTGGTTTACCTTGCACATCATTTCTTCCAGCTCAGCAAACTGGTTCAGGGGATAAGATGGCATTTTGCTGAGCTATCAAAACCTTCGTCCGATCCCGTCTGCCCCTGCCGCGATAGACGTGGGCAACTCGCTGGCATGAGATGGTCAGAAGTTTCTAGTTATGTATGGGTGCTAAACAAGCCCAAGACCCGGACCACGTGTGGATTTAAAACCTAGCACCACTGTTGGCCACTCCCACGCCTCTGTGGATTCTGCAAAAAGTTGTTTTTCCACATCCTGCGGTTCTAAAGAAGGATGAGAATGAGAGATTATATGCAATAAATAAATAAATAAATACATTTATTTACTATAAGTTGAAAATTGATTATAAGATTGTATAATATGCATTATCTATCGCCTAGCTTCACTGATTTGGGAAAAACACAATATATAGGCTAGATTTCTTAGTTTTGCGTATTTCATAGCTTTTTTTAATAGTTCTTTTTTTTAACTGCTCTTTCTTCTCTTCTCTTCTCTTCTCTTCTCTTCTCTTCTCCATGTACCTCTGTCTTTCACTATCCCTCTTGTTCATTTCAGCAGACAGTCTGGGGTTCACCACAATGAATGGGCATTCTGAGGATATTTACAACTGGGGGTCCAACCAAAAAGAAAAAAAAAAAAGAATTTAAGAAATAGTAGGAAAGCTGTAGCTTGATGATCCGGGCATGACCACAAGCTTAGAAAGCTGTAAATAGATAGGCTATCCTACAAAAAACAAATGTTAATATTTAATTGGTTTAATAATTAAATCTGTTAATTGTGGAAAGTAGAACACCTGAAGACAATATTTGAAAGAAGAGATTGTTCCGCTTTATACCAGGAAATTTATATAACCAATATATTGGTTTAAAAATAAAGAACAGATTGTTGTATTCACCCTGTCTTTTTTGTACATTTTTTTTCAAATGTTAGTAATTTACTAATTTGCTAACACTGTATTTTCCTTATAGTGAATATGTGGTTTTATGACATCTCTAGTTCATTGGTACACAAGGGCTGGCCTTTTGAGTTTACTTTGATCAGACAACTGTTACACCGTTCTCTTGAAATACTTGTTTTCAGTTGATGCATAGTAGGAAATGAAAATGCAGGCAGATGGTTTCTTTTGCAGATGTGCTGCTTCTGACTCATAACTAGAAAAGGCCATTTCAAGGACAAAACAAAGAAACAGAAAACTGAGGCACTAAATGTGGATAAGGAGAAAAGTGGAGACAGTCTAACCCTATGACACAGACAAGAAGGAACGAAGGCGTTGATTTCAAAGGTGAAGACAGATGTGTGAAAAATTCCACTGCAGAGCAGAGCCTTGAGATGATTAGTCCCACTCTCTCGCACACACACACACACACACACACACACACACACACACACACACACACACACACACACACACACACACAAAACAACAGGTTTAGTCCCTTTACCTTTACAAAGACAGGGAGTCTAAACCTTACCTTAGACACTACAATCATAAATTCAAGCCCTTCTGTCAACAGTAAGACAAGTCAGTCCTCACAAAGACAAAACATCAAGAACACGCAAGCACAAACACATCTGCCAGGACTTCGGCTGTCACACCTCGTACCAATTTTGACTGCATTCTTAAGCAAGCAAACTGTTGGCTGCAACCTTAGTGAGCTGCTTTCAGTTTCTTCTGCAACTGATTCTGATTAGGACTTTTAAGTTTACCTTAGAATAGGTTCATTTGTGGCATCAGTGAAAATTCTTGAGTTCATTTGTAAGTTTAAACAAGTGGTATTAACAACCCAATGATATCCAGCCCACATGAAATCCCTGCAGGACCAGAGGAACATCTTAAAAGGTTGACAAAAATGACTCAGTCTGCCTCAGAAGTTCTTGAGTCCAAGTTGTAGCTCTGAGTCCCTTTTGAAAGATGAGTTCAGCTGAGAACAAAGCCTGCCGAAAAGCTTTGTTTTGCTCCAGCCAAGTGGTCACCATTAAGTGTGTGTTTTTTGTGTGCGAACGTGTTTGTGTGTGTTTGACAGAGGATTTCAATCTATTCCACCCCCAGTGAGCTGTAATGGTACAGGCCCACTCTACAGTCTGAAGGTTGGGGGTTTACTCAACATAAGTAATAAACTGCACATTATTTGTGACTTTTCCTTTCCCGTAGAAAGCAAATGAATTGGCTGCTTTTGCACAGAATTGCTATTAAACAGTATGATAATAAACTGTGTGTGTGCCCACACAGATTCTTAAATCTCACGTACCACATTGTAAGTAATATGTATGTCTTTCACCCTTCAAAAGTTGTAGATCGCTTTGCAATTTTTGGCAAATTCATAGCGATTTCTAGTTTTGTGATTCGGTGTAATTCTGAGTTATGTCCCTGCTTTTGTTGTGATGCTTTATTAGCAGATATTTTAGAAGTAATGTCCAAACATACATGGACAAGAGTATTGGTCCATACCTCTTAATCTTTGCATTCAGGTGTTTTCAGTGCCATTGCCATAGGGAAAGAATTGGTTATTATACAGAGTTCAATAAATCTGAGTGTAATACTGTAACAGGGTGCCAGCACTGCAAGTAGTCAGTTAATGAAATTTCTTCACCCATAGATATTCGTCCATCATCTTTAACTGGTTATTCCAAAGTGTGTTTGAACCACAGCAGAGTGCAGACCATGTAAAGTTACAGAACATGGTGTAAAAGCCACCAATGCTTTGCTTATTCAGTAACTACAGAGTGCCAAACTTCCTCTGGAGTTAACGTCAGCATAAAAACTGAGCCGGGGAACTTCATGCCATGGGCTTTCATGGCCAAGCAGATCCTATAGGTCGATTTGGCAACACTGTCATAACCACCAGACTGCTACCATTGCCAAATATTGTCTCCTGCCGCTATTGTCTCGGTGCACTTTGTCATCGCATGAACTAAAATCCTTTAACACATTAACAATATTTTTTAATTTGGGCTACTAAATTTGGCAAATCAAATATATGAGTGGTGACTCCTTCTTAAGGAAGCACCACTCACACATTTGATTTGGCAATTGTTTACACTGGATGGCCTTGCTGATTCAACCTCCAAGCGGTCCAGGGATCTTTTGCTTCCTAGGCGAATGTGTAAACTGCTACACTATAAATTTACCGCAACTTGCTGTGATGCTTTAAATTTATAAGATGCACAGTAAGGGCATGAAAATGAACTTTTAGATGCACAATGATTATAGTGTGTATTGTCCCGGGATAAAACAAAACCAGTGCTAATGCAGCTGTGTGTCTTCAACAGAAAGTGACATTAGAAGTTGCTCTAATTAGTTCTACATCTTAAGAGGTGGGCACTGTGTGTGTGTGTGTGTTTACCTCCTCTGACACTGTAAACAACAAACCATTAGCACGATGTCAGCAACACAAGTTCCTTGAGGTAATTTGTTAATTTGGCAAACAAATGCTATAAGCTGGCTATTTGGTTAGCAAGTTCAGTTTACTTCTGTGAAGAAACTAAATCTTTGGGCTGAGTTGGGGATTACTGGCAGTGGGGGTTAAAGGAGAGGGGGAGGGGAGGAGAAAGGAGGTGAGAGATTTGAAAGGGAGTTCTTGCTTCTTGTTGAGTCCAGCTGGGCTGGAGGGCCTTTGGAGCACAATGAGCTCAATGAGCTGCAGAACCAACTAACAAACTAATGGCCCGCCCTCTGTGACTACAGCCATGCACACACACACACACACACACACACACACACACACACACACACACACACACACAGTGTGGAAATAACAGAGCAAGGTGAATGTGTGGGATAGAAGGGCTGGGTAGGGGGAAAGAGATGGATGCAGGAGGGGGGAGAGGAGACGATGAAGGGGCAGGATTGGGGTTATTTAGAAGAAACAGGGGAAATGAGAGAGAGAGAGAGAAGGCAATAAAGGATGGAAAGTAGAGATTGTTTTGTCGAGGCTGGATCTGCAGCGAGGTTCATCCAGAGATTTGGGATTATTCCACCAGGTGCATAAAAATGTGCCACAGGATGCATTCTGTTGCTTGGTCACGTAATCTTTCAGCACTGGAGTAATTAGTCATCATGAAAGCTTGTGATTATTCAACATCTACTAGATATTAGAACAGGTTTCCAGAGGTTGTATTGCCTGAGATATTTGAATTTAGGCTATACTGCACGCCAAGTCTAATAAGATGTTTCCAGGGAAATGATGTAAAAACAATTCATGTTTTCTGATATATTTAACAAACCCCTTGATGATCAAACAATATTGGTTTTCAGTGAGTAGGAAGGACGTCTAAGAGCTGTCTGCGGGTTATAAGAACTGAATGGAAGGTTGAGTAGGAGGTAGATAGTAGAGCTGACTAATCCATAATTACAACATCACCATTGGATGTGAGTGGATTTCCTGATTAAAACAACTGCATTACACTGACGTCTGTGCGCATGCACTTTTGTGCTTGTGTGTGCTCCTACAACCTCTACACACTCGCACACTCAGCCTATTGAAAAACTCATGATTAAGTGAAGTCATTCCTCCACAGCCCCACACAGCCTCCTTCAGATAAGAGGCTACAACTACTAGTGGAAAAAAATAAAGGGAAGGGAGGAGGGGTTTGTAGACCTGATGAACATCTGCTCCCATTTTTCTCCCCCTTTTTCACCCCCACCCCACCTCGCCACCCTCCCATTTTCACAATGTAACCCCCTGCATCACTTGCTTGTGTGCGCGTGTTTGTGTGTGTGCATTTGTGATTGTGATTACAGAGAGCCTTTTGGTTTGCGCGCACACACACACACACACACACACACACACACACACACACACACACACACACACACAGAATTACCACACAGTTGGGTTCTACTAAGAGGTCAAAGGTCAGAATCTAAACTTTGACCTCTGACATCACACCCTCCCTCTCTACCTCTCCCATCCGCTGGAATTCACTCGTGTGCATACAATTAGGAAGCAAGAGTTAGGAAGCAAGAGAAGAAGGATGGAGAAAGTTTAGTAACAAGATAACAGCACACATGTCTGCACAAACAATGAGTGAGGGTGGAGAGTTCAGATGCAAGTTCTTTGAACTTCTTTGTTTTCAGGGAAAGTAGGAAGGAAAATTAGTCAGCTGTGTTTGTATTTGTATGTACACAAGCAGTACCACTAGCATACAAACTGAGGCATATCATGTGACAGAGGTCTGCAAACAGTGATGTCACAATCTTTGCCCTTTAACTGGTGCACTTTTCAGTGCATTGGGATTTACTAGTTCCAGGCAAAGGAACTTTTATTACCACAATACAATATTACATGTCAGATCTGACTCATGTTAATGTTTTTAACCGCAGTACTGTAGCTGCACTATACCTCCTGTCTCATTATAGTTTTCATTTGTTCTTACAGTTTTATTGTTATTTATTATTATTATTCCTGTTTTTGCCTTTTGATCTGTGTTGGTTGTCTTTAGAATAAGATCTAAAATGCTGTGTTAATTAATAATATTCAAGTTGTATGAAATAGCAAGACAGAGGTATCTGTGGTGATCTGTTGCACACTTAGTCTCACTCATTCCAAAGTAACTTAACATGAATTGATTTTACTATCACCTCAGTAGCATTAGCTGTGCGCCCTGTTACATGTAGAATCTGTAAACTTGTGTGATGATCCCATTGTTTGGAAAGTTGCAGAGACAGGAGGGCAATTTGATATTTACCTACCATAAGCTTGCTGGTGTTTGCTGACGGCTGCAGAAGTAAAGAATAACTGCATACCAGTTATACCAGACTGATAACTGATATTACCCTCAATACTCGCACATTAAATCAGACTGATTATATGGGATGATAATACAAAAGGTCTCAAAAAATCTTTTTAATTATTATAATCTCAAGATTACACCTGTACTCGAATGTGATCCGTAAAGACTCCATACAATAGTGTAGCTTTGTTTTATATGATTTATTTGCCAGAAAAGAAACAAATGATGAAAGTTCGTAGGTTAAGCTATGCCCTTGTGACAGATTGTTCCAGTAACATGAATGAAAAAGTTGTGGAATCTTATATTTCGCAACAGGGTTAGAATTTGTTTATGCAGCTTCTTCTGCTATTTCACCAGAAGGGGGAGATGTTGCACTATTTCCAAGTTGGTGTTGGTGGACTGCAAACTGAGTGCATTAGATTACTTTGGCTAAATCAGTTTCGATATAGAGTATAGAACATGACTCATGTACAATCCATAAGCTGGCAGATGTTATTCCTTATATAATACTTGTTTAAAAGTCTGCATATACTATTTCAATGACTCAAACACGCAGTTTTCTGATAAACACAATGAAAAGGCCATAGCAGGAAACTAAGGCTGCTGAGTTCACACAGAGACTGACAGAAAGGGGAACTTGTACCTGGAAACCCTCCAGACATCAATATGTGTATGGGTGTGTGTGCATGTGTGTGTGCATGTTACACAGCCCCTATGAACCCAAAGCAAAACAAACAGCTAAATCTTTGTTTCGATAACAGAGGGGTGGTTTATCACTCTGTGTATTTGTCGGTCTAATGTGTAACCAGAAGAAACAGCAGTGAGTTAAAATATGGTCCATTCAGGAAGCAGTCTTGAGCAGCTTCTCATTTCTTATAATATTTTGCCTCCAAGGAGCCAGGGTTTCTTGTTTAGTTTTTTTCCCCCACAATGGTCTTGAGCAATAGCCAAGCATGAAGAAGAGACTGGGGTATGTTAAATTACACAAGAACTGGATTGAAAGTCTTTGGCAACAGGTCTTACAGATTAATGATTCAGAATCAGAAATTTTTGGTTCAAATTGTTGTTAATACGCACAGAGTAATTTAGAAAAGGGTACATTGGGAAGCGTCTACAGTCATCTATAAAAAACAGTCAAGGCTTTGTCATTGTTTGGGACTGCATTGCAGCGACTGGTGTTGACGATCAAAATTGATGGAATTATAAATGCAGAAACGTACTGTCAGAGTTTGATTCAGAATGCAGTACTGAGTCAAAGAGTCTGAATGGCAACAGCTTAATTTTTCAGCTTGACAAAGATCCCAAACACACTGCCAATGCAGGAAAAGCATACCTGGATAGAAAAACACACAGTATTGAACAGCATTGGTCATCGATTGGCCTCCCTAGAGTCTGGACCTCAACATTATTGAAGCAGTGTGTGTGACAGAGAACAGAAGATAAGGCCCTCAACATCCAAAGACGAGCTTTAAGTGTCCTTCAAGAAGCGTGGAGAACTATTCCTGAAGACTTAAAGAAATTACAAGAAAGCTGCCTAAGAGAGTTCAGGCTGTGTTGAAGAAAAAGATAGTGAAAATATTGAATTTGTACAAACTGTATTCCTGCCGTATCTCTATCTACAGGGTGGGCCATTTATATGGATACACCGTAATAACATGGGAATGGTTGGGGATATTAAAGTCCTGTTTGTGCCACATTCGTATATGTGAGGGGGCAAACTCCTCAAGATGGGTGGTGACCATGGTGGCCATTTAGAAATCGGCCATCAACTTTTGTTTTTTCAATAGGAAGAGGGCCATGTGACACATCAAACTTATTGCTAATGTCACAAGAAAAACAATGGTGTGCTTGGTTTCAACGTAATTTGATTCTTTCATGAGTTATTTACAAGTTTCTGACCACTTATAAAATGTGTTCAATGTGCTGCCCATTATGTTGGATAGTCAATGCAACCCTCTTCTCCCACTCTTCACACACTGATAGCAACACCGTAGGAGAAATGCCAGCACAGGCATCCAGTATCCGTAGTTTCAGGTGCTGCACATCTCGTATCTTCACACCATAGACAATTGCCTTCAGATGACCCCAAAGATAAAAGTCTAAGGGGGTCAGATCGGGAGACCTTGTGGGCCTCCTCGTTGAGATGCTGCAGTAGCTGGAGTTTGTAAGGGTGCCATTTGTGAGTAGCTAATATCCGCCGAAGGGATGTTCGACTAATGCCACTCTCCAGCGACATGCGGCGAGTGCTACGCTGTGGGCGCTTGCTGAATGAAGCTAGGACAGCCACTGATGTTTCTTAATCAGTGACAGTTTTCTTCCGTCCACATTTAGGCAAATCCAACACTGAACCAGTTTCACGAAACTTAGCAAGCAGTTTGCTGACTGTACCATGGGAGATGGGTTGTCTCATAAGGTGTCTTGCATTGAAATCTGCTGCAATGACCCAGTTACTGCATTTACCAGATATCAACATGATTTCGACCCGCTCCTCACGTGTTAACCTCTTCGACATGTCAATGGCTGTGAACAAAGAGAAACTTGTAAATAACTCATGAAAGAATCAAACTACGTTGAAACCAAGCACACCATTGTTTTTCTTGTGACATTACCAATAAGTTTGATGTGTCACATGGCCCTCTTCTTATTGAAAAAACAAAGTTGTATCCAAGATGGCCGATTTCTAAATGCCCACCATGGTCACCACCCATCTTGAGGAGTTTGCCCCCTCACATATACTAATGTGGCACAAACAGGACTTTAATATCACCAACCATTCCCATTTTAATATGGTGTATCCATATAAATGGCCCACCCTTTATGTTTGAATGTGTTTCAATAAATCCATGCACCCATGCCAAAGAAAAGAATAAATTAAGGGTGGCTGAAGACTTTTGCACAGTACTGTACAAGCAATGTCATCAAAGATGTGTCCTGAGCCCCCTGAGCGCAGCATCTAAAGCTCCAAATCTACTGACTTTCATCAGATCTTAGTGTAAGAAAGCCATTTTGATGAGACAAAAAAAAGTCAAACTAACATGAACATTGTGTGCTCGACACACAGAGAGGAAGGCGTGGGAGGCGGAAAGGACAGACAAAGGTGAGAAAAACATAAATAGAAAGCAGCAAAGAGAGATCTTCTCATGAAAGTTTTACCATAGGTAATTTCACAGAGTTTTGTCTATTTTTAAAATTCACCTGCATAAAAAAAAAAATAGTGCCTTAACATTAATGATAAAAGACTAACAAATGTAACTTGAAAAGTTTGCTGCTCAAATCCTAATGTAGGCCTTAGTGGAAAAATACTTGTGTAAAGTAGCCTTTTCTGAACAATGTACTTTAGCTAAAACCTTAGAAAGGGATTTTGTTGTATGCAAAACACCACGCAGCTGCCAGACAGGAAGAAGACCACTAACGTAAAACAAGTACAGATTGATGTCAGGTGTTTGGGCAATGAAGCACAGCCAAGCCTAGAACGAGCGTCATAAGTGGTGAGAAGTTTTTATTTATTGAAGCTGTTTAAAGAGGAGGACAGATAAAAACACCACTCTGTTGCTAGCCTGCAATGTGAGGCGTTCTTGTTTGCAAAATTCCCTTGCTCTTTGGTTTACTGGTTTTGTGTCAGGACTGGTAAAGACGGGTGAAAAATAAACCCATGTCATCAATACTGGAGTTCTTGTGGCCACCAGAAGACAACGGGAATGTTCAGGGTTTGACGTGCTGTGGGGAAACAGTGTTCATTCCTGTTACATCGGCTTAGCAGAGGTCATGGCCGGAGTTTTTTCCAGGTTAAAATGCCCCCTCCATTCAACATAAACTTTCATTAAAACCATACAACAGTGGCTTTCTTTTGGTTTTACTTGCTATTTGTTTCAGTTTCAGACATGGCCTGATACAGGCACCAAGAATGCCCTTTTAGGGTAAGTAAAAAGATTGGTATGTGTGGTGTGCAAATTTTTGCTAATCAGAGTTGAACAGAACTGACTACTGGAAATAGAGTTTGAAAATGGGCCACAGCACTATACAATTCAAAACTTTATGTTACATCTAAATAGCATTATCGTCATAAGGCTAACTTTGTGTGTTTACACATAGTTGTGTGTGCTTTCCAGTGTTTGACCCAATGTAGACAGAAGTGGGGCAGCAGGTCTTCTGTTAGAATGTGTATTTATTACTCCCTCAGAGCAATTCAGCAGTGTTTTTTACTCCCGTTGCATTCCAGTCTCTTATTCACGTCAGCTGTGGGAGGTTGATGTGAATATATTGTAAGCCTTCTCCTTCTTCTTCTGTGCACCTAAAAGTGTGCCAAAAGATGATGAATACTCGTCTGTATATTCTCACACGTGTTCCCGTCCAACTGTATCCAGGCAACGGCTCATAATATTGATGAGCGTATTTGATCAGAGGCATATTGATGGATCTCAAGCCACATACCAGATGATGTCGTTCACCTTTTTTTTTTTAACATTTATTTATAGGTTGGTATATCGTAAATTTGGTAGAAATACAGTCCTTTCTGAATGCACCTGCATGCATCCAGGTGTTATTTTCTTTTACTTCCATTTCCTTGTCCTGTCCATCTACTTCTTATTGCTATAAGAGTTGAGCTGTAACTGCATGTCTGCATGTATAATCCTTGTATGTGTTTTTTTCGTGATGAGAAGAGTGTCTACCACACTGTTTCCTGTCATAACTTCCCCCTGTAGTTTCCATGTTTTGTACCAGACAGCAAGTCTTTTAATATGTCTTTGAATCATACAGATGATGTTACTTGTTGTTTCAGGATGTTTCAGTGTATTGCTGAAAGCATTTTTAGCATCTTATATGTATTCACATGTAGTTGCTGTACAGAATAAAATGTTTTCATAGTCTTACCTGGATTAATAAAGCAAATACTTGTATTATGATTCACTGATCACACATTTTCATATTCGTTATTCAAAAAATTATTAATCTTTATTAGTTCAGAGATAATTGTAATGGCCTCATCTTAAGCCTTGTTTGTATTTTCCACATCTATAAGTTTGCTCGGGTCTGCTAGGATTTGATTGAGATAAATTTCATCATCAGCTACTGTGAGAGAAGGTCTAGACCATTTGTGGAGAATTTACATTGCAGTCCACCAACTACGCGTGTGTCCCAGGTGGTGAACTTCAAGCAGACTTCAGAAATGTATAACAGGTACAAGCACTCGTTGGTTGGGTCTTCAGCTATCTGTATTTGTGTCTGCAACAGAGTATAATCAAGGCACTAGAGATTAGAGATTATATATCTGTCTTTGATCGAGAATTTTTATATAGCTTGTATTCTCTCAAAGATGGAGTAATGGAGCACTTGATATAATTTACAACTGCAATTCAATTGTTGTTGTATGGGTAGCCTTGAGCTGTTTCTGTGTGATGGTTTTCTTGCTGGTTTCCTAAAGTATTTAATATTGATTATGTGTTGCAAGTTTACATTACATTCTCACGTATAAGCAAAATAATCATCCACACTTGCAATTAGCATTGGTTTTGTCTCCTCTTTGCATTTAAGTTTTGGAACCAACAAAACCTGACCCCACCCGCAATACAAGGTGGGGTCAAAGGTCTTTGGTAGAACCCTCAGACTTTACATGAAAGATGGGCACAGATTTTCGGTCTTAAAAGTTAAGTACAGTGCCATAGACCTGCATTTTCTCTAATAGCCAACAAGGGGCCACAAAGCCTATGAGAAAATGACCCTGCTTCTCACTTACTTTCTGTCTTCAAAGCCGTGTCCACACAGGAAGCATTTTGCAGCAATGTGGTGACCAAAACAAGAGAATCACATGCAAGTTCAAATAAATACAGTTGAAATAACTGCAGACAGGACCCAATATGAAGTCACTGAAATGACTGCCAGTGAGCAGCGCAGAATACTGACTGACATATGAGCTAGCGGTAAATACATTACAGGGTTACCTAGGCAACTGAAGCCTGGAATGTCCACAAGAGACCAAAAGTCAACTTCAAAGTGATGAGCGATGGGAAATGACTTCCTGTGTGGACTCAGCTTTGGTAAACATTATCCTTTTTGTGATCTCAGTTGTTAGTGTTACGTGATATTGAATTCTGCACGATATTCACTTTATAAACTATGGTCCCATTAACAGTAAAATAGATAATTAAGACACAGTGTGAGCGTGGCTAACTTGTGATTGACAGGTCCCCACCATATGAGTACACAGTGCTCTTGGTTTCTCATCAAAACCACATAAAGTCTGAAGCTTAAAAATTAGACTCCACAAACAAATGAGTGATATGATATTAGGTATGTTAACCAGCTTTTATTCACAGTCTATGAATGGGTCACTAAAACACTGAAACGCAATGGAAGCCTTTTCAAAAGGCTGCTGTTTCTTTTCTATTTGCACCTAAAAGTTGCATCTCAGCATTACATAAAAATAGTAATCATGGATACATCAGCTCAAGGTGACTAGTACAGTGGGGCAAAAAAGTATTTAGTCAGCCACCGATTGTGCAAGTTCCCCCACTTAAAATGATGACAGAGGTCAGTAATTTGCACCAGAGGTACACT
>NW_005187404.1:5075989-5100323 GCF_000239375.1 Pundamilia nyererei
GTGTACCTCTGGTGCAAATTACTGACCTCTGTCATCATTTTAGGTGGGGGAACTTGCACAATCGGTGGCTGACTAAATACTTTTTTGCCCCACTGTATATGTGTGTGCTGGGTGTGCTGTGGTAGAGACATTAGGATGTCACTGCATCTTCTGGAAGAACTATTGAGAAAGAACATTGTTTTCTGTTACTGACCAGAGCCAGTTAGCATGTATTTGCACTGCTAGCTAAGCACTTGACGCAAAGCGTCATCTAGTCTCCTGCTTCCTCTTTTTGACAGCCGTCACCAAATTAAACATACCTCATGAAATTAGTCACTTCCCTAAAGTTTAACTCCATCTGTATGTCTGCATGTAACTTGTGCCTACTTCCCAATTTGAACAGTAGCAGTTAAAAACAAGACTTGGTCCACTCCCGTACCGGCATTTTTTTGCTGCATCAAGTCTGTAATTTTTTTAACCGTAGGATGGGAGGAGGCTGTGAGGAGAACTCTAATCTGTACACCTGAAAGCAGTAATTGTGAGACAAAGAGGTGCTAATTTTTGTTTTTCAACACAAGACATAATTATTATTGGGCTGATGAACTGTAATGAAGAAGAACACAGTTGTGTATAATTTTTATTATTGGACTTTACTTTGCATAAGTCACAGTTCAAACTAATCCTCCTTTTATTTTATGCCGGGTCTTGGTGCACTTTTACCTGATAATTTTCTTGTTAACTGCCTCTTATTAACACAAGGTTTATGCAACTTCTGGGTGGTGCTGTTGTGTCTGAGATGACCATATGAAGGCTATCAACTCTCAGTGACATCATACAGAGCCAAAATGAGAAAACACTTTTGGGATAAGAGTGTTTAAAGCAGTCTGAAGCCTGTGCTTTTGGGTTATAAGAATATGACTCCTTTGCTATGTTTAATATAAACATTAACCACTGCAGCAACGTGTACATAACAGAAAATCAGGAAAAGCATAATAAATCCCCTTTAGCTATATATGAATCAAATTGTGGCAATCTTATGACTGACAGTCCAAGCTTAGGTCAAAATGAGAACACTTGGGTCAGACACTAATAACACTCATCCTTTTGTGGTTTTCTTGCATAGATGTCCATTATGCACACTATTCATTTCTTTTGTTTCTTTCCTGTCTTTTTTCTTCCTCCTTTTCTCTCTTCTCTTTTTCCATGATGCTTATTTTTATAAGAAGGAATTCTGCTGGTCTCGGCACTGCTAGTGTCACCATGGTATGTATTCCTAGGAGGCCAGCCAAGCCTAAACACACATATGCAATATCCATTCCTTTCCTTTTAATAACCAAACTCCTCACACACAGCTAACACCCAGGGAAACACACACACGTGCACGCACATACACGCACGCACACACCCACCTAGCTAACCACTCAATTTTCTGCCCACCTGTTTAAACATAGCAGTGTGTATATGTATATGTGCGTACGTGTGCAAGTGCTTCCTCATAAAAAGGCCTATTGTCCTCCTGGCTGTAATGTGTGCGCTGTGTCATGAATTGGCTCTGCATCCACAAAGACCACTGCTGATTTTAGCTTAAAACTAAAACATACGACCTAAAATAACACGGCCACTCACAAGAAGCAGCTGACCTTTAATGCTACTACCTCAGCATCGTGGCTTTAAGGGTCAGGATGTAAATCACAATGTTTTGTAAGTGAAAAATGAGAATACTACTTAGAAATGAGTTTACATTTTGAGGTTGTTATTACTACTATTATTATTATTTTAAACGAGAATATTTTATATATTTCTGTAATGCCGGTATAAATGAGACCTGCGTTTTCATTTTAAACAAATCCTTTAAAAAGTCACATTATTTGATTCATGCATTCATTCATTATCTTCTTTTTATAGTTTTATTTTTCTAACCCCACCGAGTCAAACGCACAGACCCCTCTTTTATCGCTGTTTGTTGTTACAAAGTGGTAGAATTGTGATATGAACAATACTTTATTTGGATCCTTTGCTTCAGCACTAATGAATGAAAATTCTTCAGCCTGCTGAAGACAGCATTCTGAGAAAACAGACTAAAAAATGAACAGCCACAATAAGTCATTATGACTGTACAAAATCATCATCATGTCATCATGATTCTGTGCAGTTAGTATGGTGAACATGTTAGCAAAAGGTATTTTGTTTGGCCATCTGGCAGACACTTGGAAACACCTAACACCACCTGACAAACTGAATTTAATTTTAAACATTTCTTTTCTAACTATGCGTGATGGAGCAAAAGTCTTCCCTCACCCCTCACCAAAGAGGGTGGTGCTAAATCTTTGACTATTTATAAATGGAACTAAAAATAGTTATTTACAAAAAAGACTTCTGAAGTATAGTATTGACTAAATGTCAAAATGTTGTGGTAAGTGCAGTGTACTTGGCTGTGGTGAGTTGAGGGGGTGGGGGGTGGGGCATGTGAAGAAGGGCATCTGAAGCTGTGGTGGAAAAAATGTCATTGAGCAACCTTTTATTTATTGTACATAAAGCCACATGAATACCACCCTCTGCACAACTCATGCTACAGCAGCACTAAAGAAAACTGGCTGGACAATTGAATTTGCGAATCTGTTTCTTTGGATATGTCTTTTGTCCTTTTTAGGAGGAAGAAACCTCTTAAAAATGACACATAACTGTGTTCTTAAAAAGGAACCTCTTTCTAGTGCCCGTCAGTATAGTTGCTGTATCATTCTCAATGAACTGAAGGCTTTTCAGAGAGGTTTTTTTAACATCCTGATAATAATGAATTACAATACACAATTCATTTCAGTTCAGTTGTATTTATATATTGTCAAATCATTACAAGAGTTGCCTCAAGGGTCTTACAAATAAAGGCCCTTACAGTAGAGAAAAGACTCCTACAATCAAATGAGTTAGAGGGGGGAGACAGTAAAAAAAAAAAAAAGACAGACTGTGTAAGAGAGCCAGAGTGTAATAATAGCTAATGACTAAAAAAAGTGACATATGAATACACAGAAAGTGTGAAAAGAGGTGAATGAGGAAGAAATGCTCAGTGCACCATGGGCAACCCCAGCTAGGCCTATTGCAGTGTAACAAAGGGAGGGTTCAAAGTAGGATTGCAAGTAGAGGGTTTCTGTCTTAAAGAGACGTTAATATGATAAAAATATGGTCTCTCTCTCTGGTCCCTGTCAGTATTCTTGCTGTAGCATTCTGAATCAACTGAAGGGATTTCAGGGAGTTTTTAGAACAACCTGATAATTAATTACAATAGTCGACCTAGAAGTAATAAAAACACGAACTAGTTTGAGATCACAAACATTACTTTGAAACGGGATGTTTCTAATTTTAGAGATATTCAAAAAAGCAGTTCTACATATTTGTGTAATATGCACACTGAGTGAGATATCGTGGTCAAAAAGGACTCACAGTGTTCCTGGTTGCCAAGATAATGCTACCCTGAGTAAGTATCTTGTTACACCACGTTTCTAAGATTTTTTGGGCCAGTCACCTCAGTTTTATCTGAATATAGAAATAGAAATTTAGTAGTCTTCCATGTCTTTATGTCTTTTCATAATTGGTAATTAGTTGCTGTATGTCATCTAGCTTCATGGATAAATAAAGCTGGGCATCATCTGCATAGCAATGAAAATGTATCCCAGACCTTGTAAGTGCGCATGCGCCATTAGCGTGCTGCCTGCTGTAGCCTTAATTTCCTTCGGGATTAATAAAGTATTCTGATTCTGATTAAAGAAAGTATGGATAATGTAAATAGAATTGGTCCCACCAGAGAGCCTTGTGAAACTTTATGATTAATGTTAGTGTGTGAAGAAGACTCCCCTTTTACATGAAGAAATTGGACTCTGTTAAATAGGTATGAATCAAACCACTGCACCACAGTGCTGTTTGTTTGTTATTCTGTGTCTCATGTGATGCTCAATGTTTCTTTTTAATTGCCCCCTTGGGAAACAATAAAGTGGCTTGTTCTAATTTCTGTACTAAAATATCATGTGAAGTTTAACAGTAAATACATAGAGATGAGACTGTCCAAGGCCATAAAAAGATCTTTTTTTAACCTTCACTTGTGCACTTTCTTTATGGCGATGAATTCTGACTGAAATGCTTCAAATAAACCATTCCTCTGCAGATAATGAATTAGCTATTTTACAGCTACCCTTTTAAGAAATTTTGAGATAAAAGAAAGGTTGAACATTGGTCTATACAGTAATAATAATATTTATAGTTGCTGCGCATAATGGCATGCTAATGGGATGATTTTGAATGATTTTCTCTCTAATGGTGAAATTTTTATTTGTGGCTGGGTTCAATAAAGCCCTGATTCTTTCGCAACCTGGCTACAGAGCTGAAAATAAACAAATAGTAAGAAGTCCTAGCTTTACGGAGGGTAAATATACCACAAAAAAGTATTTTTCCAGGCTAAATGAAGGTTTTCTAAATTACTGACACCATAACTCATCCTATGAGTTATCTGCTTCAAGGTACACATTTGTGAGTTATATCAGGGAGTCAAACACATTTGACTCAAGGTTTTCTTTTTCAGAGAAGACACAGCAACCAGGCTTGTACACAGTGAGGATGTAAGCCTGTCTGTGAGTAGAGTTTAGGCAGCTTCTCTACACTGTGGTGGAGACCAGCTACCAATGCTTTGCAATGTGGTGGCACATGGCCCTGAAGGTAACAGTGGAGGAATTACATCTTTGAACTTACAGCACTTTTAGAAAGACATCTACTGTATTGAAATGTATTCCTCATTCCCATGCAGCTCATTAATTTAAAATGAATTGTTATTTAGATGTGATCAGACAAAAGAAATTCTACAGCTGTGTTACTGTACATGTTTGCTGTGTTTAGCCTTGTTGTAACAAATAATTCCCCATATTTTGGAATTAATAAAGGAGATCTCATCTTATAAAGCTGTAAAACAATAGGATCATCATAACATTTATAATGTCAATATATGCTAATAGGATTTATAACTGACTGTAACATGATATCCTTGATGGGACCCATTTTCAAACTTTAGCTACAAAAGTTGTTGGGGGTATGATTAAATAAAAAAAACTTAGATTTATGCTATTTGAGCTGATTGTGTCTCTGCTCCTCTTTATTTGACAGAGGATACCTAAAATCACAAGCTGAAATACTTCTATATTATATTTACTAGTTGAAAACCCACAAAAATAAAAATGAAACTATATCTATTCTTTTGACTGTCAGACAATTGTGGTTTAATTCAAGATGATTGCTATTTGGTGCACCAGCTTTAAAGACTGGAATCTATTGTGAACTGTTGTTGGGTTAGAGATAAAAGTGCATCTTTTGCTCTGTTTGGGTTGATACATGACATTTTTAAGTCACTATTAGCCTTACTAGACTTAGCAAATGTGTTTTGTACACTGATTTAGCCTATAATGTATAATTATCATACTAATTCAAATACAAATCACTCACATGTGACATAAACTAGTCTAAAAGCAAAGTAAACCTCTTTTCAGCCAGTGTTTAAAGTGTTAAGCCATTTGGCCTTTCACATAGAAAGCTGTTTTTATCCTCATGTGCAGGTCACACATCTGTCCTTAATAAACTCACCGACTCAGTGATAATTTCTTTTCATACCATAATAAGAAAGAACATAAAAACAGGAAGTGTGAAGTCTAAAAGGAGAAGCACATACTGAGTGTGATCATGAACAGGAAGCGTGCAGAGAATATGTATGGGCTGGCCTGTTGTGAAAGATCTGCTTTAATAACACAAACAGATGTGAAACTGTCTGAAGGGACTTTCTTCTTATGCCCAACACCCCGATGCAACAGATCAGACCAGGCTACAGAGTCTATACAAGGGCTGACCGTTCTCACACAAGAATATAAACCTAACTAACTAAAATAGATTTATTACACTTACTCACATGTGCGTCATATTCTGGGCCCTGAAATCATGCTCAAACTGACAGCTGGTCCTCTGGGGTAGGGGGAAGGCATTCCAGGAGCAGCACACATGACTGACGAAGAAATGTGGAAAAATGGGAAGTGAAAACTCTGTATATGTATACATAAATAAAGAACAACAAACAAGCTCATTGAGACAAAGATTTTGTCTGATACGATACACAGACACACACACTCACAGTCGTTTTCATATCTTAGTGAAGACATCTAATTGACATAATGCTTTTCCTAGCCACTTACCCTAACCCTGACAATCAGAAATGAATGCATAACCCTAACCCTTGGCCTATACCTAACCACAACCTTATTGTAACCTTGACAATCCTCAAAAATGCCTTCAAACTCATGGGAACAGGCATTTCATCCCCATGGTTGTTTGTTTCCTTGTCTGCAAACTCCTCCTAGACCATCATATGCCAACCAAACTTGGCATATGAGTAAATCTTAGGTCCCTGAAGGTTCTTATCTACATCAGATAATTTGACGTTATCATGTTGCCTAGCGACCGCCTAGCAACCTCCTAGCAACAGACTACAATTACCTGTTTTTAGGATTTATGCACCTATAACACCTTATAAAAACGTCATATAATTTATAGCCACAAAAGTTGAGTTATATATGACACACTATGATGATGTCACATTACTTGGAAACCACCTAGCAATAGGCCAAAATTACCTCTTTCTAGAGTACTTCCAATACATCAGTAATGTGAATATACCTGCATCTAAAGGCGCGCTTGTGTCAAAGTCAGCTGAAATGATTTGTGTAAGCAAGGTTTATTTGTGCACTGTTCATGACTTGATGGACCAGTTCTGTCTAACTTCTGTATAAATCATATCCATGGAGATGGCCACCTTCCAGGTTGTTATTCTGGGTTTTCATTCTTGTGACACAACCCAAAGTAGCCATTTCTGCTTTTCAGATCATTTTGTACAAACTCATCTAGATTCACTTCTTGTTCTATGAAATAGAAAAGTTTCATAGGTTAGGATCACAACAAGTATTTTTGCCGGATGAAAAACCATTTCTTTTACCACTCCTGGCTCGCTACAGTTGCAATGCCTTTCTTTCCACATTTAAAGTTTTTCACATTTTCTGTATGAAGAACAAAACGAAACTAGAAAAAAAAGGATAGGGATCCATAGATATTTCTGCATTAAATTTCGAATAACACTTCACCAATCAGTCAATTTTCCTTTGAGACCTTGTTGAGTGAGATTTTCAAGACACATTCAAGAATGAATAAATAAATGCTCTTCCTGTAAATTGTAAATTGAATATGTTGGATGCCTTTAGGGCTAAATCAAACCGGCTGGTGAAAGTAAAACTTGAGAGAGGAAGAGGGGAGTGAAAAGAAAAGAGAAGTGGCTGTGAGGGCTGTGAAGGGAGAGTTCAGGGAATTTTTCTGCCTTACCAACTCCTCTCCCCCTTCTTCCCTTACAGTCTCCACCCCCTGTTCCCTCTGTCTGCGTCAAAGGATTGAAGACAGAAGAGTAGAGAGCAGGAGGAGGGGTGGATTGAGGTCTTTAGCAGAGGAATGTAGCAGTGAGAGAGAAGATGGCTATAAAAGGACAACACTTCCTGCACTGCTGTGATGTCACTACTAAGATATTTCCTCCTTCCTTTGCCTCCAAATCTGACATACGGATGCTGCTATTTCACCTTAATTTCTCTGAATTTCTCCAGTTCTCCTTCCTGCTAAATTCCAAACTATGGAGTTTGGATTTGTTAGAATTATTTTCCAAAACTAACATAAGCAGGAATGTTTATTTTACATGCAATGTGAGCAAATTAATTCCTATGCACGAGGCCCGGGAGTGTACATTTAGTCTACAATTTCACATCCATGGTTCATAAACTATACTATATTTTGTTTTCTTGGCACACACATCTGGATCTGTCATTTAAACATTAATTTACCAAGTAATTGGTTGTGCTCTTTAAGTACATAAGAGCTTCATTATTTTCTTTGTTATGGATTTGGTGAGCTGGATAAAAATTTTTAAAGCTCATTAGTATTTCAGAAAAGTGACAGTGATGATTGAGGGAAATAAACATGTAATTAGGTCTTTGTAAATAAAGTCTTGTAATCATTGTGGGCTATTTAAATTGGCAGCGTATTGAACTTTAGATTATAATGAGTTTTTAATAATATGTGAAGCTAGTTGTGCTCAGCATTCATCTATGTAAAGAGTCAGGCTGTGATTTTTAAAAAGCACATCATCGACATAGCAGCTCATGCACCTTCCTGAATACGACTAACTACATTTGAAATTACTAGATGCTTTTTTTCAGTGCTTTTTCAAGTCTTTTGTGTTCCAGATGACTTCTACCTAGTATTGCACTATTTTAATCTATTTAATCTTTTCAGGTCTCCCCCTTCAAATTGCACGTGAAAGTGAATCATAGCGATGATTCAACAAAGGTTGACTCCTCACGCTTCTGTGCAAGGATCAGCACCACTGTGAGCACAGGATGTTTAACAGTAGAGGGCAGTAATATAGCATTAAAGTGGACTGAAATATTGTTCAACAATACAAGTAGGATAACAAAATGTGTGACCTTGTCTATATAGATTTTGATAAACCAGCTATTTTACTGTATGTTTCTGGTGAACTGCAGTTGCTTCAATATTATTGCTTCAACGATTAAATGCTGGAAACTATAAGGGGGAGTGCCTTTAAAAACATCAAATAAGTGTTTTTAAAGTGTTTTAATGCACGTTAACCCCTTCGGGCTTTATCTTTTCCAAGAAGGAAAAAACAAGGCAGTGTTTAGTGACCTCATTGGTAAAGTAGAAGTTACATAACGTACTCCGTCACGCTCTGAATGGTTGACGAAGGCTTGAGGTTGAAATATTACTCAACTACAATGCTTAATCTGCATGTTGTGACAGACAGATAGGGAGGGAAGAGGCCGTTTTTTTCAAAGCTATTAGTAAATTACAATCATACTCTGGTTGAGTTTACTTACTGAAACATGCAGAGACTCATACTAGCATACTAGCAATTACTATATATGTGCCACAGTGAGCTTTATATATTTACTAGGTATGTGTGGTTTTTTTATTTTTTTATTTTTATTTTTTAAAGGGATGCCAAATGCTGTCATTTTTCTGTAAAGCAAATTTACCTTGCCTTTGAGTATAAATAAAGTTACCTTGAACCTTGAACATTTTGATGGTAGAAATTTTACTTCATTTTATTTCCAGACAGTTTGGTCAAAAAGGATTTGATTGCCAAAGGTTGCAAAGTTCCTACCAAACTGGTTGAAGTTGAAAACAGGCTACTGAAAGAGCCTCTTTAATACATGTAATAAAAGCAAATTCAAGTTCTTTTAGTTTTACAACTTTAGTCCCTGAAGTTTCACCTTGAACTGAAGTTAACTATTAAAATGATTTATAAAGCTCATACTGAGTGATACCTTTGGAACCAAGTTTTTGTATCATTGACTTTACTATCAGTCTGCTTGTGTTTATGATGAGAATGAAAGGCTGTTTTGACCTTTTGAAACTATTGCTCAAGTGTCTTGGGATACGATTATCTCAGTTATGGTTTTACCTTTAGACTGTATCGCATACAATTGCTTTGATAGACATCGCTTCAGTGTGTATGTGTGTGTGTGTCTGTGTGTTCCTCTATGCATGTGTACGTGCCTTACGTGTATAGTGCTCAGAATCAGGTGACTTGGGTAAGGTCAGTTTTGACAGTAACAGCCATGGTTGATCAATAACTATTTCACAGAAAGCAGTGGTTATGTTAGCCATGTGTGTGTGTTGCAGTTCAAATGACTGTAACAGGCTTAAAGACATCGTGAAACGAAGAGTCAAACAAACACAGAAGAAATAATTGAACGGATTAATTACTATGACTTAAAATGCTTCCAGGAAAAGTACACTTCGCTGCACATGTGAGCTATTAGAAATTACTTAACCACAATGGCCAGCTTCTCTGTATTTTCATATATTTTCACAGAAAAATATGTTAATAATAAATTAAACAGTTTTTTCGTCTTCATTATTTGGTCTCATAAGAACACGTTAATGGACTTTAACCAGTCTGGCCTTATAGAACAGGCTGTGAAATTGTGAGCACACAAACACCCACTCATTCCTGCTTTTTTGGCTTACTGTTTACACTTTGTGGTCATTGTCCATCACCATAGCAACACATCCTGCTATTGATCAGAAGGGGAACAAAGTTGGAAGGCACAAGGCTATGAGGTTCACTCGGAGTCTGAAATCCAGCCCTTAAAGAATCTAAAGAATTGACAAAAAAATGGAGCTTCAGTCATAAATTAGATTTTATTGTTTGAACATAAAGGGTGTGGGTTAGGATCATAGCAGAGCTATCTTAGGGATAGGTGTGCCATACGTTTTTCACTCATGATTTCCTAAGGTTGCGGTGTTTTGTTCAGATTAGTGAAGTTTGCAAATGTGGATGAAGTTTACTCACTTTTGTTCAGGAAATGTCAACACAAGCAACGCATCTGTCACTCTGTTAATATTGGGAGTATCATGTGTATCGACACTATATAACCACATGACACCGTGATGTGGTTACATGTAACTCTAGTTACTAAATGATCTTGGTTATTTGTAGTATGTAGGAGACGGACAGCAAAAAAGTTGCCTAAACTCTTTTTATTATAGCTTTTCAAGTCATTCGAGTGTCACTATCATATAATCCTGTGGCTGGGATAAACATGTATGGTCACCACAAACAAACCTCACCAGAATTTTTGTGGAAGCAGATGGAGAGCAATGACAGTGTTACCAGTAATACGAGTTAGTAGGAAGAAGTGTCTCCAAAACTGATTTCTTAGGCTCTTAACTTGGAGGGGGAATTGAACCGTCCCACATTTCTTGGAAATCCCGATTCAAAAGATCTCAAATCAAATGGGAAAAATTCCCACATCGTATTTATCTCAACAAGCTGCAAAACTGTAATCAGACACATCAATGATTTGTTGTTTTTATTGTCCTAATCTCGTTAATGTGTCAGACAATTTCACACTTATCTCCCACATCGTCACAAGTGCTTCTTCTGTGTGTGTTCTCAGATATTCTGGGTGTTACTGTAAGGAGGACTTTTATTATTCCAGATCCCAATCTTGCTAGACAGTGTACACTTCTTTGACAGTATGAGGGCGGGGGCAGTTTGCGCAACAGTCTCAAGGGGAATGTAACATGGAAATTGCAACAGAGTGTTTTAACAAACGCCTCCTTAACTCGTAAATGCGCCTTACAGAAAGTGACGACAGAAAAAAGATCTTTTTTTTTCTTCCATGAGATTTCCCACTGCTCAGTTTTCGATAAATGCTTTTTTTGATATGTAAAAAGCAATTCTCTATTTGCTTTGAACAGTTACACTAAAAGCAATACCCTAATATCCAAAATTCAATTTAATGCACTGCTGCAAAGAGCTGCCAAAACATTGCAGGTTTTACCTGGAAATAAAAAGCTGCGTGATAGTGCGTATAAACACGGTAATCTAAATACCTGACTGTATACACAACAAAGATGTATGGCACAAAACAGAATCGGGAGAGAAAAAGTGGAGGACAAAAGGTCAAGGTTCCATATTCAGGAGACTAGTTATTATTTAGCTGTAATGCAGCAGAATGTATATTTAAGTATAACATGTATAGGCTTTAGCGCATTCAAAATCTCGATCTCATTTCAAATAATGTAGAAAAAAATCCTCAAAAAGTATTTGTGATTCGGGCTCAGAGGTTCAGCAGATTACTGGAAAGGTGAATTTCCCTCCATTTCTTAAAATCTGGTGCTACTGAAAACACAGGATTTCCTACCAACACACGTAGAAGTCAAAGTAGTGGTGTTTTAATAATGGTTGCTTCCAGTTAAGGGGAAGCCCAGCTCCAATGTGTCTAACTGAAACACTTAACAGAACTGGGCCTTCATCGGTACACATCTTCTTTCCTTGCTGTAATTACAGGAAGTTCCTGAACTCCGCATGTGAATGCATAAGCTGTAAATAACACGAGTCCAAAACATCAGCGTACAATCATTTCTTTATTGAGAATTTTTTTTTTAAATGTATTTTTCTTATTTTCAGGCAATCAAAAATATAAGATTATCTTTTCTACTTTGCTTTTTCTCACATTTGCATTTCACAAACAGTGAAGTTTTTTTTCCATAAATAAAGTACAAAATACAATTTTCTCTAAATGCAAATAAATATCATAATAAATATATCAGTTTAAGTTAAACAACACAAGGTAACCAATACCCAAAAGGAATACTGCGGTGTTCCCTGAACCAGGCTGTCAAACACAAGGGGGGAAATAAAAGATAGTGTGCAATTTACAAAGTAGCAAATATTACAGAATGTTTTACAGAATCAAATGTTATTAAGTGTATATATTCAGATTTGAATTCACTGACATACCTTATTTGTATTAGAGCACTTTGATCTTTGTGCATTCTGCAAGTTGTATTTGCTTCCACGTCTACAAAACGACAGACACACACATACACTCTCACATGCATATTCTGTACAAGGCCCACACGCACACACGTCCACACACAGACAGAGTGAAGAACGAAGCTTTGGTTGAATGCTACTGAGAGATTTGACAGGTTCTCCCTTTAGAATTAGCTGTAAAGTGCATATCACAGACACATGTCAGGTCTCACTGGTAAAGGCTACTGAATCAAACATACTGTTTGTGGCACAGAGCATAAATAGCCTATTAGGTAGGGAAAATATTCAAGGCACAGGAATCACTGATTATCACCAAAGCTATTTTGATCACTACCAACATTCACCGGTAATGTCAAGACCTGCAGATGAGTTAATTTTGACGGAAGACCGCATATAAAGGTCTTATAAGCTACATGTTATGTATAAAAATAGATTGATAACATTTGGGTACTTAAATCATCTCAGTATGTGTAGTTAGTCTAAGATGAGCTCAACTTTACACACATAAATTAAGAACTTTAAGTGTTATTGTCGACTTGTTCTGAACAGTTCTGGTGCTGATGAAAGTCCAGATAGACAGAAAAGTTAAAAAGAAAGTCATTTATCTTTTGTTATTTCCCTTTGGATCCATTTAGTCAGACAGGGATAGGCGCTCAAACACAGTGAGCCTCTTGGTGGCTGAGCCATCAAAGGTCGGAGACTCGGTTCCACTGGAACTGCTGCTGCTGTAGGACTCCTCCAGGGAGTCCTCAGAGGAGAAACGCTGCAGTGAAGGCTTTACGAATGTTCCAGCAGCTGGAAACAGCATACTGCTGTCCTGGTGCTGCCCGTCCTTCACGTTGGTGAAGACACTGCTGTTGTTGCTACTGAAATTATTTCCATGACCACACACGCAACGTGAGACCTGTGGCTCCAAGATGAGAGGAATGTTATGGATGTCTCCAGCGCTCATACGGGTTTGCTGGCTGCCAAACGGGAATGCTGCTGCCTCACGCTGCACAGAGTCAAACACTGGGGAGAGAAGGTCAGCAGGAGGTGGAGAAACAGAGGGAGCACGGCTGAAACCCTGGTTAGGATCACCGAAGACCGAGGCGAATGATGGAGGGGAGGAGCTGCGAGAAGAGCCCAGAAACCCAGCGAAGCTGACACTCTGGCGGAGCTGGTGCCGTGGATTGTGAACACTGGGTGTTGTGGTAGTTTGCTGCCGCTGGAATTTGGCAGACAGTAACGGACCATCGCTGATTTTCTCCTCATGGATGAAGTGGCAGCGTGAACCATAGGGGCAGTAGCCAAAGTTATAGAAGGTTCTGCAGGGCTCTGTCTTGTATTTGGGGTGGCGGTACAGTCCTCTTAGTTCTGCCTCACCATGGGCAAACTGGCATTTGCTGCCATACTTGCAGCTGCCAGTCTCCTGGAAGCCACGGCACAGCTCAGTTTTGTAACGGTTAGAGGACACCATTGGTGGGGTCTGGGCAGAAACAGTAGATGAGGGAGGGAAGCCTGGTGGGGGAGGCACAGTAGTAGCAGTAGGGCCTGAGGGAAACAGCTCTGAGTTCTTCAGCTGTCCAAACGAAGAGAGAAGGCTGCTGCTGGATTCAGTTAGACTCATGGAGCGATCGGGACGGAAAGGTAGCTGTTTCTTTGTGGAGACAGGGGCCGGGCCCCAGATGGTTGGCCAGAGAGAGCTGCCAGTGTCGTCATTATTAACATGCTCAGTGCTCATGTTGAGGCTCAGAGAGCCAGGAGGGGAAGGGGTGAAAAAGGGGGCAGACCGATGGCTCTGCCCTGAGACTTCGTTCAAGGCCAGGTTGATCAAGTTCTGTAACAGACAGAGGAGACTGTTAGAATCCAAAACAATATATGTCTAATATTAATGAAATGCTGAACATTTTCAAGGTCTTTCTATAAAGCTTTATTTAGGATATTGGGTTACATAAATGCCAAACAAATAATAACAACAACAATAACAATAATGTAGCCAAATTAAATTGAGATTAACTGAAATAATATAAATGAATAAAATCATAGTTTGTGATTTTCTATTAGTTTACTGATACAGGAAGATTAAACTAGGGCACACAACCAACTGAGCAGCTGACCGTCTTAGTCACCTCATTATGTCTTAAATCACAAAGTGAGGAGGCCCTCTGTCATTTCAAAAGGTGTTCGCATCAAAACACCTTTTCAAAGTGTTACAGTCAGAGCGCCTAAGCCACGCCACCCACCAACTAGAAAAAGGGTTTTTCAAAACAAAAACAAAACACTGAAGTAGTTTGACTCACCTTTGTTAAGATATCGTCGAGCATTTCGGACATCCTTTTGGCAACAAGTTAAGGACTCGGGTCTGAACTCCAGTTGACTGTTGGATATATGTCCAGTCTTAAAAGTTAATGGTCGAGCCTCTCCTTTTAAGTCTATTTAAAAGCCCCTCCTAATACTGGGAGGAGTTTCCATTCCCCCTTCCGGGATGACGCTGCTGCTGCCTCAAGTTTCATATGAGCTAAGAGATGGGCGGGACTTAAACGGTAGAAGAGAGAGAGAGAGGAAGAGAAGAAAGAAAACAGTGTATTTTTAACTAGTTGCGTGAAATGTGTCAGTTTCGTAGGCAAGGGGGCCTATTTACATAGCTCTCATACCCACTCCAAACCTAGAACGGCGCACACTTGTTTTGCTGTTTTTGCTCTTATTCTGTACCAATTAGTGTGAATGATTTTTAACCGCACAAACTCTGTGATACTTTTTAAAACCCAAAGCGCTCAATGTAAAGTGGCAAGGAAGGCTGTTTATTTAAGATGAATACACGGACTCCTTTCATCTCAAAGTACAGGCACATCTGTTCTATAGTCTGTAGTAGTTAATAGATAGTAATAAACATATGCAGCCATATACTCATACATGACTAATGCCCAGCTTTCTGGAAGTGCCATCAATCATCTCTGATCAAATCGCCTCTACACTATATCTTTCGCTCACATTACGTTACATATACATCACTGTGCTTTCTTGTTTACCAGAATACATGCAAACATTTCCCCATCTGTGGTCTGGTTTCTGCTGTGCACCAGAGCTCCAGCAGAGTCTAACCATTACCAGAACACAGACAATAGAAGCATTGATTACAGATGAAAGAAACCAATAGTGGTCTCTTATTGGTAGTAGAGTGTGGTGAATAACTCCTTCACGTCATGTGTAGCCACACGTTTTTAAAGCTGTTTTAATGCAAGGTTTGCACACATACCCCACTTTGGATGGCCCACAGTGGAAATGAAGCTGACACATAAACTTCACAAACAAAACAAAAGTAATTACCAGAAGCATATTGTTATTAGTGTTTAACCATTTTTTCTTTCCACAGTGAGCATTGCGTTAGCTATGTTTTTCTGTCTTTCTCACAGGCATTAAAAACATGTTACATTAACACTTAACTTGTTTATAATATTCTGGGGTGATTTTTTTTTGTATAGTACGACTGTAGAAACACTCTGTGATTCACACATTGCATGGATCAGTTTCACACAGTGTCAAGTGTGAACAATAAATGTTCATATAGTCTGTACCCTGACACATGAAGCAGAAGATTTCAAGCCCTTTTTCATTTGCATTTTGCTGATTAAGACTGTGATAAAATATAAATATCACATGTCTCTTGGTCTAGTTGAGTCAATTCAACCACAGCCATGGTGAAGACCGTTAACAGACGATGACCACTAACACTGTCTACAAGGAGAGTAATCTACAGAGGGTTATTGGTGAAATGGCTGCCTGTTCACGGAGCGTAGTATCAAAAGCTATTGATGGAAATTTGACTTGAAGGGAAGAGTATGATAGGAAAAGGTGCACAAGCAACAGGGATGATTGCATACAGAAGATTATCAAGAAAAGTCAACTCAAGAACTTTGGAGAGCTTCACAGGAAGTGGAGCCACCACAAGAGCTGTCACGTTTCTGATATCTTAGAAATCCCCCATAGTGGGCTATCATAAGGCAGAAGATGAGACTCCCTCACCCTCCAAATCCACCTCAAAATAAAAAAAAATTAACAAGAGCTGGAGGCCACTGTCAAAGCAACCTGGGCTTTAGTTACAGCTCAGCACTGCTACAAGCTTCAACACATTGGTAATTTTTAATAAAGGCGCCCCAGTTAAGCACTGAGTGCATAAGTGAACACACTATCACGTGCATCTCTAATGCTCGTTTTTGTTTTTTTTAGACGCACTAGTACATCATTTCACACATGTCAGTAAATCTAATAGCTTCTTATTTTTCTGCGAAACTGCTACGCTGTTATCAGCCAAATGAAACACCAGATTTTTTTTGTCGCTACTGCTGCGTCATCAAGTCACATGAGTCATATTTACTCTAGTAAATGATGGCAAATATATTCTGATCACAGTTGTGAAACAGTAGAAAAGTCACAGTAAACAGAAGGTGGGTGCCGTGAGAAGAGCCACAAGGATTTAAAAAAAAAACCCAACAACTTTGCATTGTAAATCAAAAGTATTCAAACACTTTGGTAAAATTAACAGACTAAGCAAATCCTTCACTCCAAATCAAACGTAGCTCCCAACTGAAATTAAAGAGTTTTGCTTAAACAGGGGAATTATTAATGCATAAGGGGTAAGACTGGATTAACCTTGCAAAAGATATCTTCACATACAACATAAGTCTAGTAAATTAAACCAAAGCAGAAAATGAAAATACAGAAGTACATTGCTAGTAAATTAAGAGCGTGATTAAAGTTCCCACTTCTGTTTCAAGAAACACTGAGCCATAGCCAACCATAGAGTTTCGTTACAAGTTACCGCCAGAACACTTGGATGCTCTTCTTGCTCTCACTGTACTTTCTTAAGTGTACTCCCTCACAACAGCTCTCTGTATGTGTTTTTGAGCCTAAGTTTTCTCACTGTTAAATGCATAATGTTTGAGTTTTTTAAGTTACTGAGATGAGTTGCTTTTATTTTGGTTTTAAATCATTCTTGGGTACCATGTTGTATAAATGTGCAAGAGGGTTTGGTGAGAATCGCAATCTATATCATGTACACAACTCACAGGCCTCACATGCACGCCGACACTAACAGTGCAACTCAAGCCAAACGAGCCTCTCATGTTCAGCTATTAATAACTGCAGCTCCATATAAATAACCCCGCTGCATTTGATACAAAAGAGGGCATGCAACAATTGTTCCCATCTTTGCTGAAAAATTTAGTTCGTCAGCAGGCAAGTAAGCGGGCACAGACATGAGGGATGCAAAATACCAGCACTGACATCTTGTATATGTATATCTTTCCTTTGTTTGTATGTCTAAGTGTGGGTTACCTTACTATACTGGTTTCTAATGAAAGTCTTCCCGGTTGCATAGATTTTCTCTTTAACAGGGAGTGTCACGTAGAGTTATATTCAGAAAAAATGCTGATGGTGCTTTCCAGGTTCTTGTTGTGTTTTTTCTTTCCTTGGTGACTAAGAGAGTCTGTGCCCAATGCCAAGTATTCCACTAGGATGATTTTAGTGACACACCAGCAGACTTGAGGTCTTGTAACATGTTAGAACATGATCGCACATTTAATTCAAAGGAAATTGTCCCTATGAGGCAGGAAACTGTGGGAAAATTGTAATATGAGAAATGAAGACAATACTTTGTAAGATTGGGACTAATCCACAGAAAAATAAGTTAAGTACCAATGAGATTTTGAGTGCTCATGAGGTTTATTTAAACATCGAGTAATGCCAGTAGGTCATTTTCCACAGGTAAAAAGCCCAGACTTGAAAGCAAACATTCAATATATGTGGGGAGAAAATCCACCATGCAATGCAAATATGCATATTTGTATTATTCCCGTATCCCCTAATATAAATTTATTATGAAATGGAAAATCTTTACAATATGATTTTTATCTTTTTATTTGTTGCCTTATGAAAGGAATGTGCTGCAGTATGAATTTTATGCAGTTCTGTACCCACATCAGCTCTTAATTCTTTAGCTTTGCCAGTCACTTAGATGTACAGATGGGTCATTAACTAAAACAGGCCTGTGTTTACCCTTTTAACCATCCCCTATACGATTGGCTTTTACATTAACCCGCCTTTGCAAAATAGATCACTCTTTAAAGATATATAGAAAGTCTCCTGGGGGAATTTTAGATAATGTTATCCCTGCAGCTTAGTGGGTGATAATTTATAGCCTAATTACAGAGCTGGTGAGAAAATTTTCAATCTTGAAAATATCTCTAGCTGGCAAAAATATACTAGAATAGAAAATACACACACAAAAAAAGAAAAAAGAAACAAAAGAATAGTAAATACACCCAAACATGCTGTATTTTATTCCTCAAGGTTCATTATTCAAGAAACAACATAGAGGAGGGAAACTGGAGGGAACTTTTTAGGTGTTTGACTCACCACGGATGGCTGTGAACTGCCAAGTCATCATCATGTGGTTCAAGATGACTGGCAGGTGAGGTCAACATATATGGGAACACCCAACCTGCTATGGTTTCCATACTGCCTCTGTGTACTTATTTTCATAGAAGCTTCTCCAGCTTTATCTCTTTAGCCTTTCATTTCCTCTGTCCCTCTGTCTTAGGTCAAGTTGTAAGTAAAGCCACCGATAAATACGCTCTGGCCAGCTTGTCTCTCTAATAAGAGATACTTTGCAAATATTTAATCATGCCCTAACATTGCTATGGTGACATGCCAAACATTGCACGCCTAAATGGGCACAGGTTCAGCAGTTACTTAGCGACAGCTGTGGAGCAGGTTTGCAAAGCTAATATGGCTGACACAGAAATATGATGAAGCCAAGCTGCTCCTGATTCTAAATTTAATAGTTGATTCATCATGGTGAAAGGCCACGGAGGGAATTGCGAACGAAGAGGAGAAATAGGAGCATTAGAAGGGAGGGAGGAAGGGATTTTAGCTGCTGGAATTATGATGAGGGAAAGTACCTGTCTCCCCAAATGAATCCCAGACGCACTGTTTTTCCATCTTTATCTATGTAACAATTATGGATTCTTCTGTGTGGGGTGCACCGGAAGTGCACTGACCACACAGTACCACAGTGTACTGAGAATATGCAAAGACATGTGTTAAAATGAGGATCATTTGACTTAACAAAAGTGGTCTTTATAAGAACTGAAAGAACAAAAGGTCCTGACTAATGTCAGACTATAGATGCTGATTTAGAGCTGAGGAGGTAAACAGCGTGGTGCATGAAAATCATTTAAAATCTCCAGAACACTGTAAACAATGAACAACAACTTTTAACATAAGAGTTTCCCAATCACTTAGCCACACTGCGAAAACCTGTTTAGTCTCGCCTGCTTTCGATTCTAGTCCTAGCAGGTTTTATTTTTTGCTTTCATTGTGCAAACGCAGGTGTATTGACTTCTATTATTGTTTTTTTAATTGACATTCATTTTTAATAACTTAATTGTGTACTTTAGTGTATATTTATTGTTGACTTTTATGTATAATGTGTATTTTGTATTTTGCATAGCTTGTACTGAGGTTGTTTTCAATATGCTAAATATGCTACATTAAAAAAGTATATATACATCTCTCTCTCTCTCAAATGTAATGAAACTGTTCATGTTTTTCATGGGATTATTTGCACATTTATTTAATTAACCATTTATAATTATTTATTTGCCAAAGGTCAGAAAAAAACAAGTGCTAAATGCACTAAAGAACCAGATTTTTACCAAAGTGATACCCTATATCAAGAGAGATTGCAAAAAAAACTTAAGAACAATAAATATTAAATGGATAAAAAACCCAGGCAATTCTATGGAGCTCTTATGGATGACAAAATTTTCCAGAGATTCCCTCATAATCTTTACTCTGGGTTTGGGCTTAGTGTCACTTAGCAGTGCCACAGAGACAACGTGTAATGGATACAAAATTTTCAGTTTAGGGAGTCTCAGTGAATGACAATATAGCTGAAGGCCACATGCAGAAATGTTCCCATAAAGCAAAAGTGTGAGGTCGTTACCTGGAATTATGTGTGAAGGCATGCAGTTTGACACGGCAGACCGGTAATGTAGTAAATGTTGACTGTAGCGTGTGACGTCATCACTCATGAGTCATCTGCCAATATGTTTTACATCTTTCAAAATGTAAGTGCTACTTTTTGTTAGAGTTTGAGATTTATGGATTCAAACAACTGTGGTGTTTGTGCTTGTTTTGGTGCTGCTTTACGGTTCTTGTACCCTTAGTGAGGCGAGGTTTCTTTGTGTGTGATTTTGTTTTGTTTTTTTCTTGTTTGTTTGTATTTTTTTTAAAGACAGTCTTGTCTGGCAGCTTTACAATCAGAATCATGATCTGAATTGACTGATGTGCCAAACATAATTGGTTTTGCCAGATAATTCTATAGGGTCCTTTTGTTAGTGTTTTTCTTTTTTGGTCTTATTTATTTATTTATTTATTCATTCATTATGCTTCACAGGTGACTGTTAATAATACATTTCTACAAACAACAAAGTGTTAAATTCCACAGTGATGTCATACTGTACCAGTGTATGACTTAAACTGTGAATATAACAAAGCAAGTAACAAGTAAAGCCTAAACCATGAAATCTTCTGAAACTCAATTGTTTGTAAAAAAAAGAAAAAAGAAAAAAAAAAAGCATGTATGACTTTTAATTTAATGTATTTAGTTTGAGTTTTGCAATTCATTAAAAAAAATCTATTGTGTTATTTTATTAGTTTTTTTTTGAGAGAAAAATAAAGTCTTACTGATTAAGTAAGGGTAACTTGTGAATCTAATATGAAACACTTGTAAATTTAGGAACCATACTTCACATTAAACAAACACAGTACATTAAATTTAGGTAAGTTAGGTACTACTCTGAGGATGACTAAAGCCATCTGTTCAAAATCCCCACATTTTGTAACAACTGCAGGCGTATGTGTCTGTTCGGTTCATATGCTGCCGTATGCTACAAGTAATTACCAGTAATCTGGGGGTCAAAATAGATGATGACTCATCACAATGATTTGCGTATGTGTCATCCGTGTGAGACAACAAACAGACTGTCATTTGTTAGACTTTCTGCCGTGTTTTTCTTTCTCAATTATTGAAACCATTTTCAATCATGTTCCAGTGCTTTTAGCTTCAGTTTCTTTTTTACTACGTCTGAGCTGGAGACTGGTGTGAATAATCTTTTTCTACAAAAGATTTCAAAAGTCGGTGTCAAAACTAATTTACACTAAATCAATTTATGCAGCTATATGAAGATTTATCATACAGAAAATGAACAGCTTGTTACAAATGTAACGTTTATGGTACCTTTCCCCTAAATTAACAGTACTGATAATTATCAAAATCTTTTTTTTTTCATGTTTCTGTAATGGCTAATCCACCACTATATCCAACATCTTTAATCAAATGTTTTTGCTAAAAGATAATTATAATTTTTATCCATTAGTTTTCAAATTTAGTTTTTTACAAAAAAGCAGAAAACTAGTAGACCACATTATTTTTTGATTAAGATGCCAAGTTACAGTTATTCACTTGCAATCCTGAACAGAAAAAATTGTTTTAGTGGTTGCATGTTATGCTTAATTAATTACTGATTTCTGAAATTACAGTGTGCCTGTTCAATTTGGATATAAAAATATGAATTCTGTTTGTTATTTTATTAATTAATGGCAATATAATTGTTTGTGTGTTATCTTGTTTTCATGACAATTCGTCTACTAAATTTGTTATGTTCTATACAAATAACCTATAATAATACAAATCCCAGTTTCACATTATTAAATTCCATTATTAAAACTGCACAGGTGAACAAATACAGAGCTATGAAATTATATCTTTCAAGACAAAACAAAGTTTTATACTTAGACTTTAGTTAGATGGAAAAATAGACAAAAGGGACATAAGATGTAAACAAGGTAAAGGTTTAACATGTGACACAGATCAGCATGAGGCTGGACTGGTCAAACCTGCTTCTGCAGATTGTTTTTCAATGGTAGGTTAAGGTGTAATGCAGATAAACAACATAACATGCAACAAGTCCGACTGTACCAAAAGGTTCCTTTAAAGGCGTCTATTTTTTGTGTTAATGTAAAAAAGTGAAAACTGTGTTGTGAACTACAACATTGTTCAGGAATAAGACAGGCCTATACAGTAATATCTCTACACCTGACAAAAAAACAAAAAAAAAAGTAATAAAACATAAACCAAACTAAATCAGATCAAACCACCATCATTGTAGCATTAAGTCCATAACATTAGGTTTTGGTTTTTCATCCTAATGATGGCCTCCTTCTCTTTGTACCTAATACTGATAATTCTTGCAAAAATTATTCCGACAACAAGTTCAAAACTTCCCAGCTTTTTTATCTACTTAATTGCTCATTAAATAATAGGCTTATGTTAAAGCCATTGAATTAAAGCTAAAAGTCTGGACTTTACATCTTGATTGTTTTTTGTTGATTTAAAATGATGTTGTTGTTCAGTGAAGAAGTAAAACTGCAAATAAATATTTAATTGTCCCAAAGCTTATGGGGCTAACTATAGATGTAAAATCAGTCCTATCAACAAGCAGGTTTTAGTTGTTTATTATTGATTGATTCTGATTATTTTCAGTGGCTCCTTGAGTAGTGGCGCACAAAGGTCACCTGTCACAAAATTTGCTTGGGCAACACCAACTCTGACTCAGGATACTTAAAGTTAACAGGGTCAGGCAGCCGGGACTGTGCAGGACTTGCCTACTTTGGTCGCTGAGCTATAGTCAGCACCAGGTCAGCCTACGGGGAATCCCTGGGTGGGGCAGTCTGTGAGAAGGCCTTGGGTGGACCATTGTATAGAGAGGCCTGGGTGTCACAAAAAATGGCGTGATCACATGCCAGGTGGTGGTAAACAGCATAACCAAGTGCTATGCTTCCTCTTTGAGGTTGACAGTGGAGGAACAGAGAAAAACTGGCTCCTTACCACCTGAGAACATGTCAGTCAAACAGGAAGCTGGAAAGGACAAAGTAAGGAGTGATCGAACTTGTGAACATATGGCGTCAGGGGAGTAGGCAGACTCTCGGTCAAATGTTTGTAATTTTCTTTACACCTGAGACTGGAAGAGTTGTAGATGTTTGTCCAATACACCCATCATGGACAAAAGGTCCATTGATAGAGTCTAAAATACCTGGTCACCTCTTTCCCTAGCTCCCTGGATAAGATGGCTGTGTCTGCTAGGCCTATTCGTAGTCGGAGCATATTGTCAGTGAGAGTAGAATTAGTACCCAATTAGGACACACTCAAGAGGCAGGCAGGGCAAACAATGAATAAACAATCATTAGAAGAAGAGGGGTCAAACAATCCAAATATGCATAACAGAATACAACACAAGGACAGGACTATTTATACACATAGAAACACTAAAGGGTAATCATGAGAATAGGAAACACCTGAATGGCAAGACACACCTGAAAAGAATAAAGACAACAATGCAGAAACTAGACAAAAGACATAGAAGACAACCACCTATCACAGACTAACATGCTGAAACGTGACACTGAAGGGCATGGGGAAAGGCTAGGAAAATAACAAACTCACAGGTCATGACATTGCCTAACGAGAAAAAGAATTCCAGTTTGTTTTGGGAGGAGACACAAATCTCTCGGGGGTTGTCTGGAAGGACATTCAGTGTAAAAAAACAAAAGAAGAAAAGAAAAAGAAATCTGTCAAAACAAATACATAGAGTTACCTGATGTGGGGGAACACTTCTGAATAAATGGGGAGCCAAAAGTAGCTTTCTTTACATATGATTATTTACAGAGTTTATATTCTTGACATCATAGAATTGCGAATGCAACCAAACTTTATTTTTGTTTTCAGCTAGAACTTAGAAGTTATTTATTGGCCTTCTGTTGCCTTTGGGCAGTAAGAGCTTGTGGTTTCTTGTAAAAGAGTGAAATCTGGATGATGTGTGCCTTAGT
>NW_005187404.1:5100442-5142057 GCF_000239375.1 Pundamilia nyererei
AAAAAAAAACCAGCTTTATGTCTCAATCCTTCAAACTGAATGCGAGTGATTGAGAATCCAGTTTTGCTGTGGAACTGATTTAATCTTATCTGAAGGCCCATTTAAACTTTTGTTTTATTATGAGCACACAGCAAAGAGTTAAAAAAAAACCGCCTAATTGACTTTTGCAAGACCAGTCATGTGGAAGAAGCGGAGATTTTGTGATGAGTTCCTTGCTGTTCCTGTCAAGTTGGCAAGTAAAACGAGAAAAAAGGGGAGTATCTCGTGACATTTAACTACTTGTGCAAGACAAAAAAGATCTGAGTTATGTTGCAATATGGGTAGTCATACTATAGTTGTTTGGAATGCTTTGGGTCTCTTGAACAACATGTACTTTTTTGTGTACCCATACTAATGCTCTGATTTAATCACCTGTTATTTAGCATCCAGTTTGTTTGTTTTGTTTTTTTAGGTAGCCCAAGTAATCTGACAATGTTAGCTACTTATAGAAAAAAACCTTTGAGTGCAATATATGCTTCAATATCTCTGCTGTGCACGCATATTTTTATTTATTCATTTTATTTAGGCTTGACTTCAGTCTCACTCTGTTGTTTGAGTCTGACTCCAACTCATCTGAACAAAATCCTGTTGCCTTAAGTCCCACAAGCTTGTTTAGCTCACAGCTATTATAAAGAAATGAAAAAAGTAACCTTAAAGTGACAAATTCTAGAAACCCAAGGAGGCAGTTGATAGAGTTTAATCTAAAAGTGTTGTTATGGGTATTTAAACTATTTTATTTTTGGATTTTGTTTGCTGTTAATGTGTGATGTGGTTTCCGGTGTTTGTGTGAACAAGAACCGTGCTGAGATTTAACAGGAAATGGGACACCATGGCTGAGATTCCAGTTGCGATTTACTACTTCTGGTCAGAGTTCATGTTGTGTCATTGTCATTAGTGAATAAAACAGGATTCCTGTAATCAGGTGGTGTTAGCAGCAAGGGAAATCTGACAAGCACTGATATCTTGTCCTAGTTTTATGGCCTGGACTGCTAAGCAACACACCCAAGATATCTTTCTGTTATCCTGCTTCATTTACCCTGATGCGGGAAATTGGGCTAGTTGGCCACACAAACACAGTTGTCAGCTTGATTAGTCAGGCTGCTGTTTCCCAGTCTAACTACCCCTTTCATATTTTCATGAAACAATAGTATAGCATTTAAAGTGCTGTATGAATGCACATATACTTTAGGCTCTAAAGTCAGTAAGACTAAAAATATTAATAAAGTAATTTGAAGCCAGGAAGGAAAGTTGGTAAAAATGCCAGCTGTGTAACTTAACAGAGTCAGTATCACAGCTTTGTCATTAAGACATGGGAGAGGCTGAGCTATTACAACTGAGTACTCCATCATGTTTGGATGTGTGTGGGATAATGTTAGCTTCATTATTTCAGCTGCAGTCCCAGTGGTGTTAAAAACAAACAGAAAAAAAACTTTATTGTAATATATTGCAAAGTAAATAAAAACCAAAATTCAAACAAAGGCTAAGCTTACATAAAAATCTCACAGGTCACCAAGTACAAATAAGTGTCCTGTTTTAGGATCCTATATTAATGCTTACACAGCAGCAAGTGTTTCAAAAATACTTGAAGTTAAAAGAAAGAAAAATCAAGGAACAAGACAATGTATTTTATTAGGGTCATCAGAGAGCGATAAAGACTTTAGACACTTTTATGGTCCAATGGATCTTCCAGGAATGGCATTTCTTTCACCAAATTAATTACTGGGGATTTATACTATCTACTTCTTATCTGCAAACCCCTCTGAAACACTACAGCGTAACCTACCGATGATGGATCCACACAGGAACTGTGACTGACCTGTTCAGCCCCGACTTTTCCTCCTGTGCATTTGTACTACTTTTTCATTGATAATTTTTCAATGTATCATGAGTATAAGGACTCAGTCAGCAACTATTAGAATGGACAAGAGGGTATGTACAATAAGTAAAAATACTTGAGGGGCAAATGTGTTTGTCAATGAAAATAACCGACCACACCAAGGAGTGAGGACCCAGGAAGGAAAGAAGTCTCCATATTTGCTCGCCTGTTTCTATTCACCACATATGAAACGCAGTGCCAGCTGCACAACACGACCACACAATAATTAAGACATAATGGACCAGCACAAACGTAAATGCCGGCAACAACATTGACCATTCACACAGGCTACATCATAGGCTCTGCAAAGAGTCCCTGCAGAAGTGTAAATCTGGCCTAGTGGGTGATTTTCTGTCTGTTGATCTCTTCTCTTGAATGTAACTTGTTCGCCCTAAGTTACTGTAATATGGTAAGAAAACCCAGAGTTAACCCTGAAATGAGCCCACATCCTGATCCTTATCACAGGCCTCTGGAAAAAACTGGGGGCACATGGGACATGCAGTTTGAGACCCTATTCAGCATGAGAAATTGTGTGTTTCTACAGATTACAGCAGTAGGGACGCTAAAATAACACTATACTGGCAATGCAACGCCATTGTCATGTTTGTAATCTAATTTAAAAGGGGAAATTTATTAACTCATTTTTCTGAGCTCTGAAGTTACATTCTTGACTTTTGTTTGCCAGAGTTATTGATCTCTGGGACTGACAACAGAGCTAATCTAACTGTTTCAATGTAATGTGTGTCTCAATCAAGTTCAATGACACATAAAACATACATGCTAACAGTAAAGCTGGCTGTTTTTCATTAGAAATACTGCCTCAGAACACTGATATAGTAAGTGCTTAATCAGCAAGTTAGTGACCTAACCCATTTGTGTGTATATGCAGGATACTCTTAGCTCAAGGTCACCAGTGTGTGTTGTTAGGAGATATTTGATATGTTATGACTCAGTGCAACGGTGTTTTCCGACTGGACTGTGGCTGCCATCCAGGATTCATCTTGGACGAAGCCGAGCTCCATGTGTTCACTGTTCACGGAACCAAGTTTAGCTGCAAATACTCAACAGATGGTTTTGGGGGGTTTTATTTATTCTCCATTTATTCAGGGACTGCTTAATTTGGGTTGTTTATAAGGCCATTCTATGTCTAAGTGCTGCTGACAACAAAACATACTTCTTATCCTGCAAAGAAAACAAAATGAGCAAAACTGTTGCAGAGAAAGTGGTGAAAAATGTCTGATAATAGCTGCGAGATTCCAGTGAAAAGTCATACATTAACCTTTGTGCAGAACTATTGTAACTAGTTAGAAAATGCTTTCCCAAGTGAGCTTGTTTGTTTTTCAGTCCAGAAACAGCAGAGGACAATGAGTGAGTATGAAGTAAAAGCTTTACCATGGAAGTCATTGAGCTGATTATTGATTAACTCACCTGTCACATCTTTTAGTTTTGGAAAATGTTGAACATTACAGCTGGGTTGTATTTAACAGAAACAAACAAAAAAAAAGATAGTTTATACCTTCCCCCCCTTTTTAATTCATTCTTTCCTTTGCCTGTTTTGGCAGGAGCATGCACTGCTCATTGAAGCACTTATTAAATTCTCTGGAATTCTGCTGTTTCCCCTAAAACTTCACTCGCCTCCATTTCCCTTCCCACTTTTCCAAGGGATCAGCACTCTTCCTCCTCACACGGAAACAGGGCCAGGCTTAAGTGAGGCCAAAGAATGAGGGGGGCGGGATAGACGGGAAGCCACGTAGGAAAATGAAACAAAATGTTCTGAATAGCACGCTGAAGCAACTGCCAGGAAATGAGCCAGGCTTAGTGGTGAAACTGCCCCAAAAAGTTTATAAACTGCCCGAAAGTTAATGAAAAACATCCCTAAAAACTCAAGGAAATTATAACTTTTATACTTAGATCTCAGGAGGATAAAAAAAAAAGCTCTTTTCTAAAAAGAGAGAAAAAGAAAGAGACCTGAAGAAAAGGGGAGAAAAACACAAAACAACCAATCCCCCGGTAAAGCTGTAAGCAGAAAGTATTTGAGATGACCTTTCTCCAGTTCCTCTCTCATGTTACTTCTCTCTTGCAGAAAAACACATGAGCATATGTGTCATGTAGTTCCTTTTTTATGTTTTCATAAAGCACACTAATGCAAGTCAAGCTAATTTGTTTTATGCCACTGTATATGCTGCACTTTGCATTATTACTTTAACATACTGTATACATGTACAGGCTTTGAATAAATGCCTTGTCATTATAATTTAATGCAAAAAAAAGTTTCACTGAACTGAATTTAAATGATGGATATATGTTATAAACTAAATGATCCTTTTGTTCTTAACAAAGCACGCTGCTGTGAAGCTTAAGGGGTAAAGAAAGAGTCTTAAAGTTTCATGTAATGAACTTTAAGTCTTGGCAGATTGAAGAATTGTGCTCATGGCACCCATAAGAGTAAAGATGAGCCCTAGGAAAAAAAAAATACCACAATTATTATTACTTTGTTATGCCATGCCATCTGCCTAGAAGAAACAAAGTTGTATGAGCACATAAAAAAACTACCACCCTAGTACCGACATGCTCCCCATGAAAGGTAGACTTATTAAATTATTAAAGTCATATATTTGACCTCAGGATTCATCGTAACTCTCACGCTATTCAAGTAACAGCATGGACATTTGTACCTTTTCCCTGACATCTTTTACGTTTGTGTCTTTGATGTTGTTCCACTGTCTTTCATCACTCGGTCCTGTGTGACTACATGCCAGGCTTAGCTGATAAAACTCCTTATATCTGTAAGTCCTATTCGCTGTTACTGGCCCTACCTTTCTAACCATATGCCGTAGCAGTATCTCACCCTGTGCTTGCTCACTAACACTGGGTCCCTCCTGTTTCTTTAAAAGGAAAAGTATGTTCCTGGCTGAACTGCAGGAACAACACAGAGAAAGAGGGAGACATCAGAAGCAGGGAAGTGAGGAGTTTTACAGATGTTTCTCAGATATAATTGTACTATTCTGCAAGAACTGACACAAAGGATCACAATGCTGTCCATTTCACTTTTCACAAGTTGCACAAAAAGCTTGTCTCCCTACTTTTTTCAGGTTTTGTTTTGGTCCTATTTCCCTTTTTTGGTCAATTGAAAACACCTTTTTGCACTATGTCAAAAAAAGGTTTATGGTTTACACATTATGGCACTTCTTCCTCTTATTTACGTGTGACAATGATAATATATATTTTTTGAAAATAAGCAGTTATGTTTGGTATTGCACTTTGCAGTGCTAGTCTTTTGCTGGCAATTTGTTAAACCTCACATCTTTTGGGAACAGTATTTGCACAACTTAAGTTTTATAAAGAAGCAACTGTGTGAAATGCAGTAAGATAAAGAATATGTGGCATAGCTGAGAGGCATTTGAGGACTACATAAATATGTCTCCAGCTACAACTTGTCTGTCCTCTGCTCAGCTCTCCAGCTCTCTTTTTTTTCTCTCACATACACTTTGTATTTCCCACTACACCACCACTGACACACGCGAATACACACACACTCTGTGAATTTGAAGGACTCTCTTGTTGGGTCTGTGAAACAGTGTAAAAATATAATGGGAAAGTAGTGTGTGTGAGCCTGTGTCATGTTTCACATAATGGTTAAAAACACAACATCATGTTTATGTGTCACATTCCAGATTGCCTCTATAAATGAAAAAGAAGTAAAGTCACATTCTGGGATGTTTAATGCACCAATATCTGCTCAACTTCCCCAAAAACATTTCAGCATTTTAAGCACAGAAACACAGTCTCATTATAAAAAACGGGCAGTCCAACAACATGAGTAAGAATCTGTTCTAAATGATGTTCCTGGTTAAGTAATGGTTTGATATATGGAAGTGCATCGAGTGGTAAGTAGGTTTAAAATGTGTATCAGCATCATAAAAAATGTGTTAACTGACTAAGAACATGAAATGTTGCTTTTTATTTCGTTAAGAACCCACCATATTGTTCGGTCTAGTGTTATTCATTTGCTTCCCTTCTAAAAGACTCAGAATGAGTCATTATATGTGACTGCTGAGCTCATGCTCAGTCAACAAGTTTTTAAGTTTGTCCGATCTGCCAGGTAACACACTCTGTCATCTGTCAATTGTTGCTTGTGTGTAAAATCCCAGATAGCACACATTCATGCACAGAATATGCAACATCACATGCAACATTGACTACTTTGTTTGTTGATGACAGCTGATTTTTTTATGTCTTCTTGTGGATTTATTTTGTAGCTCTATGAATTACACAAGAAAGCTATGCTGTTGAGAAAAGGGGAGGACTGGGCATCAGCCCTCCCTGAGAAACAATATTTATGAGTAAAATCAGGTCATCTTCTGTGGGCTTCGCCCAGTAAGTCATTAAAACATCAAAACCTTCTTTGTGACGCTAACTGGGTCATGTTTGATTTAAACACCTACACACACACTCTCTTAACTAGTCACGTAAAAGAGTCAAAAGTAAAAGAAACTTGGAATACAGTGGAAATTTTCTACAATGAGCAGAAAATATCTACATCGCGGTCTATCACTGCCGTGAAATGAGTTACACACGCAATGCAAACGTGATAAAATCAAGTTACATAATATATGATTAAAAAGCATACAGAAGTTGTAGAGCAAATAAAATGCATTAAAGAAATTGTCTAAAATGTGAATTAAAATGCTTCACCACATTAATACAGCAAAAAAGTGAAAACATGCATCTGTCTGTATGTTTTTTATGCATGTGTGCGAAGCCTGGAAACAAGTTTAAGGTGTGGTCAGACATTGCTTAAGAAGGTGAGGCCTTTATGACATCAGCAGGTGAAACCAGTTTTCTGTTGGTATCAGGAAATGATGCAGCCACCTTTCTGTGTTTGTGTATGTGGTTAAAGTGAGAAAACAATCATTTTTTCTCCACGCAGGCCTGTGGCTTAAAACAAGAAATTTACTAACTGTTATTTTTCATACATATGCATGGCTAGAAAAAGTAAAACTTAAGTTATTTAAGATAACATTTGTGACCCTCGATTCAGTATGAACTACCATATAGCTGTGTGGTGGCTTTGACTGGTTTTTATGTTGTTCAGACCATATTATATAATGAACTCTGAGTCACTGACTTGTTTGTAGGACAGACAGCACATGCATGCCTACACCGTGGGAGTAAGCGAGAGTGTGTACTGGCCTAAAAGACACCGAAGATACACAAACACATACACACACATGCACACATGCAAAGTTGGTGAGTCAGGCAGGAATGTGAGAGCTATGCGGGTTTGAGCAAAGTTCAGTGTGCAGCTGTTGGGACCCTTCATGTTGGTACTTGAAAATCTTACAGACGTCTCTCAGACGTCAAACTTAAAGTCAAAAACGTGTTCAGATGCTTGATTCCAAATCCTGTCTGGAAGGAGTTACCTTACAATCGCCTGACATTTGCTTCACTGTTACTAAAGTATACAGAGTTCACACATAGATGCAATATAGTAAAACATTTGAATATGGTGGAAAAAAATAAAATATACCAAAACACAAGTACTGCAAAATAATGTAATACGATACAGTGAATGACTGAAAATGCATATACATATACTTTCCCAAATTTGATCAAAATAGATTTTTAGACATCAGTATTTCTAAAGTTGTCATATTTCATCCATAATATAATTAAATGAAAAAGATATATATATATAGGATTATGACACACACAGATGCTTCCATTAATAAAATAATAAGTATTAAGTCAAGCAGAATCAAAGGCTCCTCCCAAAACTGTGCCACTATGACACTGTTATAACAGTCATTGGGAGCTTGTGGCTCTGAGGTTTGTCTTCTCCAGTGCAGCAGTCGAGTAAATTCATGTGTGCAGTTACTGACACTTCATTACAGAAGACACACATTCTTTTTAAGAAACTGATAAAACATTTATAGCTAATGAACACTGCCCCTTTTCCCATCAAACATTGTGCTTTATTTGGATTATTCTGAATCCTGAGCTCAGACTAAAATTAGCTTTTCATAGTCAAAATCTTGGAATTGCAGATGAAGCTAGACTGAATTTTTTTTTACTTTTAGCCTGTATACAAGGCATAGTGTACATGTGGCATGCTGATGTGACATGGAGGGCAGCATGCTTTTAAGTCCTCTGGAACTCTGTTCAGTAATCATGACATCATAAACTGAGATTTCCACTTTGGCTTTCTTTTTTCATATCAGAAAAAACAGTGCGGCATCGAAGATTTATTCTGTTAGCCACTTTTATTCTCTTTTGAAGTCAACACAAGATGCCAGGAAATTACAGAGAAGTTTCCAGGTCTGACAATACATTTGTTTCCCACTACTTCACAGTTCATTTCCCCCTTGTTTTGATGCGGAGTACTCAGTATACTATCTCAAACCACACTGACACAGGCTCACATGACAAGGTACCATCAAAGAACTAAGTAGAGTGACTCATAACCACATTCTCTTGATTTTAGTCTGCATCACATGACTCTGAGCTTCTCACATATTGTACCACTTACGGTATATGCATATAGTCAAATTACTGTATGTTTACTGTATGTTCCTACACTTACTGTATATGTTGTGCTACAGTTGTTTAGAGTCTTTGTTAAGGGGTAAACATATCATGACGCATACAGAAAGAAAAAAAGAGTCCCTTTGGAACATAAAACGGGTAGAGCACCTGGGTTTTACGCTTCACTTTTCCTCTAATTTATGACAATCAAAACATAAAAAATAACAGGTTTGTAAGAGATGATCGTGGGTGATCAAATATCACCTTGTTTTGCTAATGTATCTGTCTTTGTATTAACAAAATGCATTTTTGGTCCATATTATACTAAGGTTCTTGTCATGAATGCTATTCTTGCCTTTGGGACAATCACACCAAGCTAGCAAAGGCTTTGTGTACAGAGACAGAAGCTACAGCAATTTATTTCAGAAAGGAACAAAGATAATTCACAAAGGGAACATTTTTGAACTATGTTTCATGCCAAGTTTTCTCTTTGGGAGTCCTGTAAGAGAGCACCTTTACTGTAGATGCACAATACCTTTAGCTTTTACTGGCAAAGCATGACCTCCACCTGAAAAAGAAGAGCATGGCACTTTTTTTTGCACTCTGTTGATTTAGCCCTCTCCTTGTTATGCACGTCATACAGTCAGTGTAGCATAACTGACTCTCACCTGACAGGGCAAGGTTTACCATGTTTAATACACACCCATTCCCGCTATTAGTCGAATCATCTGGCAGAAAGGTGTAAAAAAACACGCTTACCGAAATCAAAGTGTGTTACAGTAGGAAATCTAATACATATTCACATCATCATTCACATGACCACACACAAGTGGAAAAGCTGACTGCAGATTTTATTACATGGAGCAAGAAAGATTAGAGTGATACCATTCGCAGTAATGTTAAGTCATAATGATTCTGTTTAATCCTGCACTAAAAAAACATGTGAACTTTTTTCCATGATGGAAACAATCTACTCATAAACATGTTTATTGCCAATGATGTAATAGGTCCTGCAGTCAAAATCTATTCACCGTCTATGTACCTGTATCCTGAGATTTTCTCATTGCTTTCTCATACCGTACTGTATTTGGGATGGCCAAATATTTGTTCATAAACCACATAAAAGCTACATTTTTAGTTTATTTTTCATATTGTAAATATTGCAAAAAGCACATTAATCAGCAACATCTTACTTTTTGGTGTAGTGTTTAGTGATAAAGGCCATATGCTTGATTAAAATCACAAATAATATTAGTTCAAGAAATTTTACAATTTTACATTTTTTTATTTCTTTTGGATTTTTGTGTTGGATTTGGGAGTGTGCTTCAAATCATTGTTCTGCTGAAGGTCTTACTTCCAGTTGAGACGGCCCACATTATCTTCAAACACCTTTTGATATGCAGAATTAATGACTGCGAGCTGCCCAATTCCCTGAAGCAGCGAAGCATGGCATCACTCAGGTCAAATTTGTGCAATCTCTTCATGAATGTATACTCACGCCCTTTAGCACATTACACACTACCATGATTAGAAATCCTGTGATTAAGTGTGGGGTTTTTGGATGCTTCATGTGGCATAAAAAAAAAAGCACTTTTGAAACTATGCCACTTACAGATCCCCTTTTTTTCTCAACCTTATGTATCATACATGATGGAGGTTTTTTTTCCCCTTCAGGATAAATAAATAAATATATATATATGTTTTCTAGAAGTTTACAATTGCATTTACTTTTCTTTCGTTCAGTGTAAAGACTTCTAGCTACTTTTTATGGACTGGTAAAACATATGAAACCCATTCATAAAGAACTGTTCTAGTCTTACTGACAATTAAAAGCGGTTTACACTATAAGCCACATCCAGACTTTTCCGAGGTCAAAATCAGCATTGGAAGAGCTGGGAGGGGAAAACCTGCTCTACTTCTAGAACCACAGCTGTCCAGTTATGCTCTGTCATCACATTTCCAGTTACAGACACTTCAGCAGTGGGCCAAAGGATTACTAATCATCTTGTTTCAATGTTCAGCCCTGAGGTTTCAAATGTAATTATAATTAATTCTTTGATAGCTAGTGATTGTATACATTTAATGAGGAAGTAACGTGCTAGTCACTGCTGACTAAAAATACTTAAATTCTGCAAGCAACTGACACACTTCGACCACTAAATGCTATTGGGTCAATGACCTAGTAATCAGAATGTGTAGCTGAGTCACCAAACATCAGACGTTATACATGGAAGACTGCAGTTCATGTCCCATTTCCAGCCGGCACTGAAAAACCATGCAACACCATGGCTCGCAGTGCGATTTTAGAGATATACATGTACTCTTACTGTTGCTTCTATTACTTTGTACAATTTTTATAATAATAGAATAATTTCAAGATTATATTTTTGTATGGACTGTATAGGGTGTGGTCATACAAGTAATGGAATGCAGACTGTGCACTGTTTAGCACTTTCTGAACACTGAAATTTTATTCTCCCACTGTCAAGTCATGTCACCAGAGCCCTGTCATACAGCACTTACTGTAAGCCAATAATTGTTGGTGTTACATTTCTTTCACTACCTTCTACATTCTTACCACCTACCCTCAGGTTTCACACGTACCACGAGGCCCTGGCATACACAAGTTTTTAAAAAAATGTTACTGCAAATGGAAATTTTGTTAAGCAGGAGCTTCCTCGTGCCATTTATTTTTGTACCTGTTTTTCTTTTGCTAATTCTGCTTATCAAAAAAGTTTGTAAGTGTGAATCCACAAAAAGAACAGTTTTGTAATCAAAGAGCAGAACTGCTTGCTTTGCTGGAAGCATTGTTAAAGGCTAACTTCCTCTTGGGTCTTCATTTTTAGCTGCGGGTCAGGGTCACGTTGTCAGTGTGTGTCCATCTCTTTGTGTGTAAGTGTGCGTTTTTAGATATTATGTTTAGGAAACTGGAAAAATGGGAGCAAAACTGACAAATGGAAACAGTGAATTGCGTACTGCTAAATTTTATTTAGACTGATTTTCTTTTGTTGAGTTATTGAAGTTCTGGCTTCAGCTATGCCTTGAACCTCTCTATTAGTCTCCATCGCTACTTGAAGCCTGAACATTAATTTGCACTTCAGTACAAAATTTGATGAGTTCATCCAAACTAAGTTGTACAGTTTCCTCCCACCGCCCAAAGCCATCTCTGTTTGGCATCCTGTCCAAGTCGTAGAAGCGGAAGAAAATGTATGGATGATGTAATCACAGATTTACTTGAAAAAAAGATTAGTATAAATAACAACTTCTACATTCACAAAAAAGATCAGTAATGGAGTTCCACAGGGTTCTGTACTAAGACGCAGACTGCTCTGCATTATTTCCTTTGTCATCTTTTATTACAAATATTTTTAGAGAACTTAAAATGAGAAAATCAGAATTCTGCAAGCATTCTCATTACTATGTCGAAGACAATAATGTATAACTGTAATTTGTTCTATCTAAATTCAGACAAAACTGAAGTTACCGCATGTTGTGGTTGACCTTAGAAATCTCAAAAACATGGTGTTCAATCAGGTACTTACTTTGTATAGTCTGTGGAAAGGAACAATAACATCATTATAATGACATGCACATGCATGCAACTGTGTTCATTTGCGTGTGTGTGTGTGATGTGAGGGATGGGGTGGGGTGGGGGAGGGGGCAATTGCTGCTATGCTTATCTTGGAGGGGTAACTTTAAAGCACGTAGCACTTTTGGCTCCATGTCAATGACTGATAACCCTGGGTCTACAGATGTATTGTGTATGGAAGATGTGATTTCAGACATGTCCTATTCATGAGAGACATGAGGTTTAAGAAATCAGAAATTTGACAGGTGATAGATTTTTAAATATAAAAAATACAGTTTAGATGAAATGTCAGAAAGGTTCAGCTCACAAGTGTGAAGGGATTTGACACACTGACTGGATCAGCTTGATAACAATAGAATCAAGTGAACAGTGTATATGTGCATATGTAATATTTATAGTGCACAGATAACAGATAATATTATAATTTTTCCTTTATCTCTTTTCTCTGTTAGTTTTATTTATAATTACCTGGATAATGTACATTAAGTTGTGCTTATGGTAAGAGTCGGATACTTGTACCTTGTTATCAACTACACAGAGCATATTTAGGACTTTTTGCTGTGGATTAAGCTCTGCTCATGTGGTCACACTTCCCTTTTAGTGCTTATGTGAGCATGTGATTACAGGTAATTTTGTGTTATCATATCATCGTGTCATCTGTTTCCTCTTATATGAGTGTGCATACGCTAGTCCGTATATCATTTATTTAGTTATTTGGCTGTGAAATGTCAAATAATCATGTGTGTGTGCGTGCGTGTGTGTGTGGAACTGTTTTGTTTGTTCCTGTTTATCTCAAAGTTTTGTGTTTACTGTATGTCTGTTTTTTGCAACATTGAGTAGGTTTTTATTACCCCAGTGGAGAATGTGCAGTACATTTTGGCTGATGTCAGATCCTCTGCTGCCCCAGTTTTCTTCTGTGTGGGTGAAGTTCATCGGTTTATTGCGTCTGTCCATGTTAAATTGTTTTATGGTCCTTAAAGCCAGACACACGTCTCAGAAAGCCTGAGTCATTATTTATGACAGTCTGAAGTCTGAAGAACCTAACGTACCTATGTATTTCTTTTCATAGCAGTAAAGAAGTAGTAGTTTGAGAATGAGTAGTTTGCATATTTTAAATTTTAGAAAGCATTTTTAGTCGAATATACTTCATGAAGACCATTCAGTTACAATCTGGTCTCTGTTGATTATTTACTAGCATTGCGTAAATGCTTAAACACAGATACAGTAGTTTCGTGTTCTTCCTCCTGACTTTGAAGTCAAAGTGTAATTGATTAGATAAAAGTTCTTAGCCACAGAATCCAAAGTACATGTACAAAAAACAAGATTTTAAATCGGATTATAAGATGTGATCAGAGAAAACATTCAACATACAACTCTTTGTGGGAGTCATTCCGATAGTTCTTAAGCACTCCTGTACTGAATTAATGATTTGACCACTGGAGTTTGTTGCTGATGACTGAAGACTGAAGATTATCGATGTTTTAGCTTTTCTTGGTTTTATTAGGACATATCATATTGAAAGCATACAGTCATATATGTGGTGAGAATTTAACAGACCTACTGTGATTCTGTTGTTTCGCTCTGAATAGTCTGCCTCATATTCAAACTGTTGACTCTACACGTTTCGGTACACGTGTAATGACTGGCTTAAGGAGCGTCACTGAACACTGAATCATTCTATGTAAATGGCCTTTTTACATTTTGTGCTGTTAACCATTAGCTGACAGTTTACTTTTGATCTATTTGTACACTTTTAATTGTTGTAAAAGCTTTGCTATTGCATGGGTACTAACATTATGCCTACTGAAGTCATGAATTACTAATTAAAAACACAGTGCTTGGTGGATGGTTGTTTCATATATCTATTGTTAGCCTGTAATGGTCTATTGGGTGTTAACTGACGCACAATTTGTGTTCACACACATACATATGCATGCATATACATGTGGAAATGTGTTGATTTGCATGCAGAATATCTACATACTGTATTATAGGAGTATTACAGTATGGAATAGGAGTATTGGTACATAACAGTTATCCTTTGCTTAGTTGCTCACTGACTCAAGATAATCCCCGCAAAAACCCATCAGTTAGACACTATATAGAGATTAACCCCTCTGCTAAAATACTCTGTGGTTTCACAGGATGTGCAATAGCAACGTGCGACTCTAAAGATGTGTCAAGGGCTTGTAGGTGGTTTTCCACCGTTCATACATACTGGACCCATAAACAACTATAGACATGACCACGCAGAAGAGGTGGGCAGTGGCGTTCCATTGCAAAAGCTGAAATTGTGGGTGCCCCTGGATGGTCAAAGGTGCAAGTTCAAGCTTTGCTAAACATAAACAGCTACTAGTTTCAATACATTTAGTGGGTTCTTTCTTTATATGGCATCAAATCTGTCATGCTGTGTCTTTTAATGACTGTTTTTTTTGTCCATGGATTCCTTTTAGACTAATAGGAAATGAATGATTGAAATGAATTTTTAAGATTTATGCCTATTAAACACCCTATTGTAAAAGCATAGCATTTTTATTTCACAGCAATAATATCAAAACTTAATCTACAAAAGCAGAACTATGCATATATGACGCCATCATGTTGCCTAGCAACCACACAGAAGCAGGCTAAACCTGTTTTTAGCCTTTGTGTACCTACAACACCTTATGAAAGCATCTTCCTTTTCTTACAGTAACATCTTCTTTATATCCACAAATCTGAATTTTACATGCCTAGCAACCAACTCTCACTACGCTCAAACTACCTATTTTTTCATATAAACAACATCTACGACCTGTATTCTTTCCACTTTTCTAACTGAGATCAAGTATATCAGTTTTCCAACAGTATAAACAGGCTAAATAATACTGTATCATGGGCATGTACTAGTAGATTTAAATGACTTCAGCAGTGGCCATTGTTGTCTCCTGTTCATACAAACAAATGAGGTTCACAAAAGCTTCTAGCTGCATGTTGTGTTTCAGGTTGTGATGCTAGCAACATGACTTATAAAGAGGAATGGAAACAGTATTAAAGTAATGATGTTCCCATTGTAATAATGTTCTTTGATCAAGTTCAAAGAGACCTTCATGAAGAATGTGTCTTTGAACCTGTCTGTATTCATTATATACTACAGAATAATATAATATTCTAGAAATGATTGACTTTCTAATAATACTAAAGCAAACTAAAAGCAAAGTAAAGATATCAGTTTCTCAAAGACACTAGGAGATATATTTTATCCAAACAGATGACAAATGTTTTGTTTTTGTCATTTCATTTTTCTGGAGTTACTTTTGGAGTCACTAGAATAACTCAGGAAGGTTAAGCAAAGAGGCCTGCTAAGCAGAAGTAAGTTTTTCTTTGCTCATTAGCAGAGGACAAGAGGGGGTAGGTGTGATACTGTATAGTACACTGTGTAACGAGCAGTCCTTTGATTTCATTTGAATAGCATTCCTCTCCCCAAGTGGAACTTCTCCTACGTACCAAGGGGCCTCACTTCCTTTTCTGAAAGCCTTTCCATTTCCTCTCTACTGAGGTGGAGTTCTACTTCAAAAGCAAAGTACACTTGTCTACCTACCCAAAACACTTTGTATGCAATGAGAACAGTTCCAGCTTGTGTTTTATAACCGGCAGACAGACAACCACAGTGTGTTTTTGTCATGTGCCAAATGTCATTAACTTTAGTGGTTGAAAAGATTGGTTGGTTGGTTTTGTTATGAAGAGATATTTTTCCTAGTGTTCACTAGTAACAGTAATTCACTTACATGTTTTCCTATTCCTAAAGAAATGCAAGAAAAAAACAAAACAAAAACAAAACAAAGCTTAAAGTTCCCAACAGACATGGTTATTGGTCTTTTTTTAGTTTAGGCAGGATTAAATTTTACATTAGAGGAAGCTAAAGTAAATTAAGCCCGACCTGAGATGGCGTATCATCTTTTACACAAACTTAATTTATAGATATGGAAACTGTGATGCGCACTGAACTGAAATTTTTTTTATGGTAGGCAGTCAGAGGAGTTTGGGCAATGGTTGCTCAGCCACAACAGTTGTACAGACTTTGTTGGCCAAACCTGTGTGGAGGTCATGTGATGCCAAGCAGAAATACACAACAAAAACAAACTTACTGAATGTGGTGAACATGGCATGGAAAATAACACATTGTTGAAGGAAGAGCAGATCATAAAGCAGAAGTTCAGAAACTTCTGACATTTGTCCCATTCAAAAATGTTTTCCTATCAGCCTACAGTTGTGTCTGTTGCTTATCTGTTTTCCACTAGGTCTAAAATAGCTTTAAAAGACATGGGTAATGATGTCAGTGCTGAATCTGAATTCTTTGTTCTTTCATATTGATTTAACATTTACACTTATTTAATAACCTGAGAAACATGTACACACTGAAACTGAATGCACTCTCCAAACTAATGAATGATCACTGCTATGAGTGTTTTGCACAATATTAAGAAAGCAGAGAGTAAAGTGAAAAAACAAAAAACAACATTCCTCAAAAAAATAAACGTGAATCAAAAGTCACAAAAGTGTTTTTATTGTTGCCAGTAATTGTAGTCTGGGAAAGGTGTGTAGATACTTCCAGTAAATGGGAGAACTTCCCTCTTTTCACTTCATGTCTGTTTGCTAATATGGTGCTGCCACCTCCTGCCAAGAGTCGGGAAAGCAGATTCATAAGCAGATCACCACATTTTCCTAAAACTCTAAAATACCTAGTCATGGCACAAACGCAAACACCACCAGAAGTGAAAGTTCTGGTGGTGTTTGCATAAATGATGAAAAATGTAATTTCAGAGCTTGCAGCGGTGAACCGTGTGCCGAGGTGCACTTTGAATGGTAGCATGTGTTTGAGTTGGAAATAGAGGTCACTCTGCCCAGTCTAGTGTTTGCGCAGGAGCTAATATGAACTGCACGTTCCTGTTAATGTGTAAACAGAAAACGTCTTCGCTATGTGCTTGTTTTTCTTTTCATGTAAACCCATGCTGTGTGACACAAGTTCACATGTGAAGGAAAACAAGATGGAAATGGAATTCAGTGACACATCAAACTGCAGATGTTCATCTCATTCTCCTCTGTGATGCATATTGTTGCCATGAGGTTTTTACAGCTCTGTTTCAAGCTAACCGTGAATAATGTCAGCAAATATAATTTGAACCGACACCTTGAAGTCATGTGGACTTTGATCAGAGATAGCATCTCTGGGCGTGAAGCTGAACAGACTTAGCCTTTAGTTTGCTGTCAGAAAATCTAATGGGTTAATCAGCTACTTTGTTAAGGGTTTCCCCACAAAACACAGCTCACATACTGTATTTGTTATGTTATCCTCTTTTCTTTGCCTCAGCTTGTAAGTGAGCAGACAAAGGTATTATTACCCAGGACCATTTTGGGAAATCAAGGCGTGTTATTTCCTTTGTGACCCAGCCATTTTCAGGTGCAAAGCATGCACCCGTACATACCCACACACACACACACACACACACACACACACACACACACACACACACACACACACACACACGATTAAAAGCTCATACTGTTGTAGTGAGTGGAATGACGACTGAAGTGCAGGCAGGGAAGTTTACCCTGAAAGTGAGGCCTTTATTCTGGCTGAGAAGGAACGAAACAGCAAACCAGGAACACTTGGAGACGCAAGAACCGGTAAACAGATCCACGACTAGAACAACAGGAATGTAACAGACGCTCTGACGAAGGACAAAGGGAGACTGACACAATATCCACCTAAGGGTGATTAGAAGAAGTGGAGACACATGGGAATCTAGCTGAGCAAACTAGACATAAAACGTCAGGGAAAACAAAACTGAACACAATGCACAAGGACAACCAAAAGAAAACGGGAAACACAACAAAGAGATAAAAAGCGCGGGAAAACAAAAGGGAGACATGATGAGCGGACACAGGGGTCCTAACACATGCACTAAAGATACGGTATATACACACCCTTACATGTATACCAGTATCCAGGAACACACGGCTTGAAACCGCAAGTTTAGTTTCCTATAAACTGGCTCTATTCAGGTCAGTAGAGAGACACCCACCCACCCACACACACACTCTCACACACACACACACACTCACACACACACTCACACACACACTCCCACACACACACACACACACACAGGTTTTCAGAGTGATCAAGTATACATGAAAAAGTGACCACAAAACAACCACCAGTACAAGGGTGTTTTCTTTCAGCACTGCAGCTGCATCTGACTGGGACATTGTCAACGTATCAGCGCGGTTCAATAAGGCAGATATGGTTGAAAAGATTTTCTGAATCAGGTTTTTTTTTAAGGTGTTCACTTCCATATGGTTTCAAGCAGGATTAGGAAACAACAAATCTTCTAATTTAGCTGGCAAAGGTAATCCATCACTGTAATTGGACTGCTGTCAGTTGTGATTTATGAAGTTGCATCATAACAGTCTCATTTATATACAGAAACAAGAGGTCTTTTTCCTTTTCTCTGCTTCTCTCTCTGTTTTTTTTCCTGTTGGAAAATGAAACTTATCTGCCAGGACCTCAAATTTTCTGTTCTGGCCTTTTTGTCCAAGTAGAGGCTGTGCTGTTCCTCTCTGACCTAAGAGAAATGAAACAGAAAAATTTAGAGTGAAAAATAATTTGCGAAAGATCCAGGAAAAGCCTTCAAAAGCTTCAGCCGACCTGATGAGTTGAGCATGGTTTTTTTTTTTACGTTTTAAAGTGCTACAACCCCAAAAGTGTGGTTTTATATGTGTGCATCAGCATTAATCTCGTTAAAATAACGAGCTAACTGCACTAATGCGTTGACGCTGTGCAGCAAGTGTCCTTGTGCTAACTCGCTAACGGAGATTTGCCGCATTAATGTGGTTATGGCGTTAACGTCATTTTAACGAGATTAACGGTGACAGCACTAATATGTATGTTGTATATACAGAAGCCTGGTCATACAGGGCTTTATAAATAATTTATAAACTTTCAAAAAATAAATTCTAAATTTCACCAGAACACAGTGAAGGGAAGCAAGGAGAAGGATGATGGTCAACTTTAAGCAAATTATGCAACAATGAAGAAAAGGTGAAGAGCTAGAAATTCTTTTTTTGCTTGCTTTTAGTGCAAATAACCATATGCAGGGAATTTAGACAAGAAATCTATTCTTATACTTAAATGAAGAAGTTTAAAGAAAGTGCTGGGTCAGATTCCTGCTAAGTCTTAACTAAATGTCTTATATCTCTTATATTACGACTCACAATAAATCCCACTGTTAAAACCCTGGAACCCTAGCTACAGCACTCAGAGGAATTAAGTAGACACTGGGAGAAAGCAAGGAATGAATGGAGAGTCTTGAATATGTAGGAATTTCCCTTTTAAGTAACAGGGTCCCAGACATCGATAACAACACCCACCAAATTGTCTCTGTTACCTTGGTATTCACTTTAATATTCATTTAAAGGTCCAGGCAAACAGTAATTCTGTTATTATGCTTTTCTCATTGAGACAAGTAGCAATTTAGATGTGAAGCTATTCAGACAGCACGAAAACCAAGTGGCTGTCTTACACCTGCAATGAGGGCAACCTGAGAGTTTGTGTTTGGATTTGCAATTAGCTCCCCACATAAAGGTTTTTAAAGGCAAATGTGTTTCCCCACGTTGGGGAAGTGAATCACTGCAGCAACGCACACATCTGTGTTCTGACCTTCTTAGCAAAACTGAAACTTGTCATGCTGCGTTGCAGGTGTCTACGTGCATGCGCCTCTGTGGGCGTGCACTTTTCCGTGTTACATTCTACCTACTCGCTTTGCCCTTGCTAGTGTCTCTTCAAGACTTTGAATGTTGGCGGTATGTTTATATATGCCAGGGGGCATAGGAAGGTGTCTCACTCCACTATTTTGTGAGTACCACCCTTTACCGAACAAACACGCAAACACGCTAATGCAGATCTGAGAACGTATGAATCAGATGTGAGCGATGGACTTACATAACCTCCTCACCACACGTTCACATTTGAACCATTACACAATTTCACAAGTGTCCTCTATAAACATCCAGGAACCCACTGGAAAAATCCCAGAGCTGCTCTCTGTTGTCAGACAGTCAGACAACATAGGCCAAGTACACACAGTACATGTAGGTGTAAAGTGAGAAGTGTCTGAGTGTGTCAAAGTGTGCACTTTGTGAGGACATAAATCAATAGGGTGCATTAAACCTTAGCTAGCCCAATCCTATCCTATCATAACTGTCTAAACTTAACAGTAATTACCTAATTACTAACACCAACATTTAACAGGTCATTGAAGTGCTGTGCAAAACAAGAGCTCGCCAAAATAAAAGCCATTCAATTTTCCAGACCTCTTATTGTCTAAAAAGGGAATCAGGAGCCCAAAATAATTGCACATGTTCAGAAAGCTGTATGTTATGAATGGTTTGTGCCACTGTGATTCACCAAATATCCCAGTATAGCTTGTTTTCTCTTCTTTCCTAAACTGTTAACAGAGGTAACAGAGTTATGGTCATTTAAAAAAGGCTTGTAAAATAGGGCTGCTGTCAGGCTCACGCTGAATAAACGGTTAAAATAAGAAAAAGTGCAGTTCTAACAGTGCATCTACGGTTTTTCTATCTATTATTTAATAATGAATGGGGTGGTCTTTATCAGTAAGAAAAGGTACAAAGCCCATGAAAATACACTTGAAATCCATCTGCCCTCCTTCACATTTTCCAAAGCTTCCCAGTGGGTCTTTGTTGGCTACTGGGCCTTCTGTTTGACACCTCCGGTTTAAAGCTTAAATTACTTCCAACATGGACACATGTACATATGCATGGGTGTCAGTAATCACAGGATTTAAATTCACCTTGCACTGTCAAATATTTACCAGCTGTATTATCAGGGAGAAACTGAGGACCTTGTTAATGAAACTTTTAATCTTCTGATCCTTAATTTCTTGTTTCTAGCCATGTCGCTGCTATCTACATGCAGGCAAGCATCAGGCTCTGTCCATAGGGTATCAAGTGCTAGAAGGAGCACCCCAGATGGCTAATTATTTCAACTGCAGATTAAGCACAACTAGAACTGGCACCATTAGACACCATTAGGTAATACCAGATATACATAATTGTTTGAAATAATGGAATAAATTAACGTGGCCCTCTCCATCCACCAAATCCCTCTGTGTTTTGTCCTTGTGCTGTCACCGACAATCATGAAGTGCACATCCAGACTTCTCTGTAAGAGGTTATTAGTGAGATAACCATATATATAATCCAGGATTAAGAAAAAAAGTAGTTATATTGTAGTTGTATTACCTACAGCAGCAGCGTGAATGACCCCAAAGCAAGACAGTCACGCATGACTAGACCTATTAATTATTCCCAATGAAGCTTGCTTTAATATTCTGCTAAAGCTCAAAGTCAGTATTTGCTGTAGTGATCTTTTAATCTCTATTGTCCATATGGATTGTTTTCATAACTACATAGACTATAGAATATGAGCAACAGAGCCAGTGGTTTTTATTATGTAATTATTATGTTGTGTGTCTTCAGGCATCACAGAACTTTTCTTGGGCTACGCTGTGTACATCTTCTTCTGAGGTATTTAGAGAACCAACGCACCCAAATTAATCTACAAAAAAGCCTTTTTTAATGTAAACCTCTGCTGCTAGATATGCCTATACAGCTAGGGGAACAGGGCAGAATACCCTGATCTTGCCAGTGGGCAAAAATCCAATTCTGTGATTTAGATTACTGGCTTTAAGTTTTTATAGTATGAATACTAAAGGCCAAAAGAAGTTTGGAAAGTGTAAATCTCCTAGAGCTTGTGGAAATCCTCTGCACCTTCTAAGTGTAAAATTTCCTGTAATAATAAATGGCCTGTATTTGTGTAGCGCTTTACTAGTCCCTATGGACCCCAAAGCGCTTTATACATACAGTCATCCACCCATTCACACACTGGTGATGGCAGCTACGTTGTAGCCACAGCCACCCTGGGGCGCACTGACAGAGGAGAGGCTGCTGGACACTGGTGCCACCGGGCCCTCTGACCACCACCAGTAGGCAACAGGTGAAGTGTCTTGCCCAAGGACACAACGACCGAGACTGTCCAAGCCGGGGCTCGACCGGCAACCTTCCGATTACAAGGCGAACTCCCAACTCTTGAGCCACGATCTCCATTGAATAAGCAAAGACAAAAAGTGAAAAATGGATGGATGGATAGAAGGAAGCTATCTGATGCTAAATTGTGATCATTCCCACTTAAACACAATCCAAACCGAATATCTGTGTTGAAAATGCTGGAAAATCATATAATGTAATGTAAAGTGTGAGCACGCGTAGTCCCCTATTCTCTGATGTTAACTACTCAACAAATTCCCACAATAAATAATCACATTTGCTTTGATTACTCTGTTTACTGAGGTATATTCACAGCATCGTTCAGCAGACTCTACTCCAGACACATCAATTGTAACTTGCAGGAGTTCACTTCAGCAAAAGAGATCCCAGGAGAATTTGAACCTAAGTAGCAGGATCTTCGAAAGATTTAATAAATAAATTCATCAGGAGAAACCAGACGTTTTATTAGTTCAGTTGCACAGAAGGAAAATGTGTGCTAAGGGCCAAAACCAATGAGCTTGGAGCCGTTCAGCTCATTAACGAGATGCTTCGATATCCGAGTCTTACAGTGAATAGTAATAAAAACAGATTTTTGTACAACAAAAACATATACGCTTGCAAATGCAAGTAAATTGTCGCTGTATAATGACAAGCAGTAAGTAAGTAACATATACTTACACCTTTTATAGCCACTTTGTTACAAATAGAATAAAGTGAAATCAGTAAAAGTAACAACGACACTAAATGATGGAGAGAAAAAAACGATTATGCCTTTGAGGAACATTTTTCACAGGTTTTAGCTGCACCTGCTTATAAAAGAGCTCAGTTCAGTTTAATTTCACAGATTGTGCCTCAGTTGCCCTTTCTGTTAAGTTGCCCTTTAGGTTGAGCTTAGGTTGAGGTGTAGCGTTAAGTGGCTGATGCATGGATATTTCCTGGCAGTACCCGCTCCTTGCGTAGGAACATTTTTCTCTCTCTCTTTTTGCATGAAAAGAAATGGATATTAGGTCACTTAAGTCAATATTTACATGGAATCAAAAACATATATTAAAAAAGAAGTGACATTTTTGATGGCAGTGTTAAAGTTAGCTGTTTTATAAGAAACTTTGAAGCATTGTTTGCTGCCAGCACCCACTTTGCAGTTTATGTGTGTTTGTGGACTGAGTATCAAGACAATCAAGAAGAAAGCACCACTGCTGAGCTTTAAAGACACATTTAGACTAAGCTACATAAAAGAAGAAGTGAGAAAAGGTCTTTATCCCTCAACCTTTTTTTTCTTTTATCAGAGGGCAGTAGGGGTTTTCCAGTTGACTTCAGTACACAGCAAAACTGCATTTTATGAATCAACCTCCTTATAACATTACAAGAAGTGCCATAGAGATGTTATTCAGGACTTTTTCTTTGCCTAACTTGCCAGTCATTTGCAGTTTACAGGGGTGCCATTCTGTATAACAGCAATCCCAACACGTGCTTCAGGAAGCTGCCAGTTTACTGCCATCCACCCTCAGCCTCAAGACCAGCTTCACATCTACATCCTTTCTCCCTACTGAAATCATGCCAGCATAAACCTTTGAAACCCTTCTTTCAGTGCTTTTACTGACCTCTGCTGCCGTGTGGGAGGCCACAGGGAGAATGGGCCATAAATGTACTTTCCCAGCTCATTGAAAAAGAACAACCAGTAGCTCATAAAGTAACATTTTATTACATAATATCGCCTAGGACTTTTCTTTATGCTACATTAAAACTCAAAATTGTGAATCTCTAATGCTTAACATGGATAGACACAAAGGCACAAAAACATGTTTTCTGCTATATTTTGAGACTCGACTGAGTTTTGCTTTAATAAAATGGCTTTTTCTGACTGGAGGTAAATACTTCCAAATACACACTAGCTATTTATTCTACTACACTTGTCTCTTAGACAATAATACACATTAGTGCATGTAAGATGACATTATCAGTATAGAAACCAGGTAGATGTCACCAAGATGACCTGCTGAGGTTTAAACTGAGTATTAAAATGGGTAAGAAAGGTGATTTAAGTGATTCTTAAGGCGGCAGGGTTGCTGGTGCCACACAGGCTTGTCCGAGTATTTCAGAACTTGTGGATCTGCTGGGAGTCTTCCCACACAACCGTCTCTGGGTTTTACAGAGAATTCTCATAAAAGAGAAAACATCCAGTGAACGGCAGTTCTGAAATGCCTTGCTGATGGCCAAGGTTAGAGGAGAATGGCTAAACTGCTCTGAGCTGATAAGAAGGCAACAGCAACTCAAATAACTACTCATTACAAGTGTAGCATGGGAAATTAGGTGGCATGTGGGACAAAATAAGCAGGGTTCTTGTAGCCCTAATGCAGAAAAAGACACAGATTTGCATGGAAATGAATGACTTAACATGTTCCTCATTTGCTACAATTCAGTTGTTTTGGAAAAACACAAACAACTCAAAAATATGACAGAAAAAATTTACACAAGAAAAAAGATGTTAAACCACAACCCTGTCAAATGACAATGAAACGGTTGGTGCATAATTTGTATTGTTGCATTTCGTTACAGTTATAACAAACCATTTGAATACTCTGGAGATTGCAGGGGGTCTCTATGCCTTAGATAATAACATAGCTTCAAATAAATACAAAATCTTGTTCAAATAGCAACAGGTAATTTCTTAAAAAGTATTTATATAAGTATATGTCAGCATATTATACCAGCCCAACATTGTCTCACATTGAGGCTCAGCCCAAAACAAATGTGGACGCAACAATAGACCAAGATGCACTTGGCACAATCACAGTGCTGCCACCTTGTGACCAAAGTCTATAAGATCAGATGAACCTGTGGCGGCACAGCTGTATCTTATGCCACTCAATTCAGAAGCAATTTAAAATCAATTTTTGCCATGTTCAAATGAAATCAACAATGAGCACATTTACTTGCACCCCAGCATCCCGAGACAAATAGTTATTTGACACAAGTGAGAAGCTACATAATGAATTTAAGTTCAGTGTTAATCACCCAGATAAAGAAGGCATGCAGAAAAGCATCTGTGAACACACAACATGTTAAGCCTTGAAGCAGATGTGCTACAGCAGCAGAAGACCACACTCCTAGCTAAAAACAGTAAATTGAGGCAGATAGTCTCACAAAAAATTGGACAAGGGTGTCTTTGTCCTGGAAATCAATAGAAACTGCTACACATTTAAACAAGATCCCATGTAAACATACAAAATAATCCAAAAATGTTGTTTTCTGCTCTATCAGCAATAGCATCAATATAACAGAAGGGTTTGGGGTTTATTTGTTATACGTTCCCATGTGTGAAAAAACCTGACTGCAAATGTGCCAACGTTATGTGTGCACAAATACTTTAAGTGCCTGTGAGTGTGGGTAGGTATTAACTCACATCTGTGAGTATGCTGATGTGTCTCCTATACTTAAGTTTGTTTAGACCTGGCTGCTTGTGTGAGCGTCCTTATACTGATGACAGCGCATGTGTGGGCAACTAGGTTATCTCCATAGACAGCAGCATATATCTATTTTAGGTTCTCAAGATGATAAGAGTATGCTACCATTACAGTTAATATGATTTGTATATAAATGCATCACTGTATATATGTGCATGGGTCTGAGGAATTGTGTCTGTGTCAAGGCAGGAACTGTAATAAAGCGTGTGAATGTGTTCTAGGCTCTTTAAAATTAGCATTAAGAAAAAAAACAGTAACAAAGCAAATGAGTCGAATGAACGAGAATGAAAATATACACATCAGGTCAAGTATAAGATGCTAATGTAGTGAGATAAAAGTGGTATAGTAGAGAGGAAAGCACACTGGGCTGTCAAATGCTCAATCTAGCAAACAATCTACAGACAAGGAGGCAATCATTGCTCCGGTGTTTGTCCCAGCAGTGTACCTAATACCTCAGCTGCAGGACTTATATGAGGGAGGAATTTCACAGGCTTGTATACAGCATTGGCATTATGTTGTAACAAGGTACTATGGAGTACCTTAAAATTAAATTTATTTTTGACAGGACAGAGGAGTGACAGGAGGGTGGAGCATCTGCAGTAATACTGTCCTTGTCTTCTAACCCTAGTCTGCGGTTGGACAGATAGATTGGTAAGACATGGTCGCTAAGTTGCTCTGTGTCCATTTGTGTAACAGTACTTAGAAGCGATGTTGCAGGCAAACACTATTATCAGTAATGGCAGAATATTGTTTTACTCACTTAACTTAACCTCTGATATTTCCAGACAGCACAAGTTTATATTTTTAAATATTCTTTTACATATAATCCTTTTAACTGTGATTTTTGAACAATGTTTCATGGCTGAAATAAAAAAAACAAGAACAAAAGATGCAGAGTGCTTTCCCAATTCACATTGTTTTTGTTTGAGGTGCTCTTTGAAAGAGCTGTATTCAATCAGTTAAAAATGCGTTGGTTCTCATTGTGAGGTCATACCTAACCTTTGTCATGACTGATTACCAAATGGGACTCAAACGCAGACCCAGATGCCAGCCAGTGTTTCACAGTATTTATTAAACACAGGTGCTTCACTGAATTACAAACACGCAAAAGGACGATTTTCTGGAAAACATTTTATGAGAAGGTAAGTGCCACTAATGGGTTTAAAAGATGGAGAGTGGGCAGGCAGGTGGGTATCTAACACAGTTCAAATCCTTTTCTTTCTAATAGATGATGAGTGAAGGATCCAGAGAAGATGAATGATCCAATTCAACCATGGCAGGTCCAGAGAAGGGACTGGAGGCAGAGTAAGAGAGGAGGCAAAGTAAGATCAATGAAAAAAGAGACATTAGCGAGAAAGAACATTAAACCTGGCAGATGAAAGATCCAGAGCTTAAGTATGCAAAAGCCTAGATGAGGTAATGACCAACAGGTGCGTAACAGGATGTGTAGCCAGCGGCTGATTGGGAGCCCTGGGCACAATATGCAAATAACTGGGAACTCGTTCATGTGAGAAGAAAAGAGAAAGTGGGAGAGCGACAAGAGGAAGATTGGAAAGATTTGGCTGGAGACTGCTAGACCATGACATCCTCAGAGAGTTAAGAGTCATATTTTAATTGTAAATAATTCAAACTGTAATAAAACTAAAAAAAAAAAAGTATATGTAGCTTAAAACAGCTGTCCCATTTAAAAACAACCTACCTTTGAAGTGAAATTGGGTTTTTCCCTACCCTGCCTGTGGGAAGGGGCGTGCTCTTGATGACACACTAAAATATTGTTGCTTCGGGGCCTTTCACGAGCTTCGCTGACACAATGCTGCCAGCCATCCTTTAACACCCGGCACTCGCACGCAGGCTGTAGCAAATTAAAATAGCAGTTGGAGTGGTTATTGATGGATGGGGTGATTGATATTGTAATTTTCAGAGTGGTTACAAAAACATTTCACACCTCACTGACCATACAGGTCTTAATTAGTATGCACCATCAGCTTGAATAAACTCACAAGGCATCACTCCCAAAAATGCCACCAACACTGAACCAGACATCCAGAGGTAACACATAGACAGTGTCATATGCTTTGAATGCTTTAAGCTATCATCCTTTTTATGTACGTTTTCCCTGTTGAACAATGAAGCAAAGGCAAGGTTCAGTCCTATCAGGCTAAGTCTTATAAGCTAATGAAAGACGACAGTTGTTGAACAGCTGTAACAGCATAGTTGCATAACGAGACTGAATGGCCCATCCATCCATCCATCCATCCATCCATCCATCCATCCATCCATCCATCCATCCATTGTCTCTTCTCCAATTCAGGGCCATGAGGTGACTGGATCCAATCCCAGCTGCTATAGGATGAAAGGCAGAATACATGCTGGACAGGATGACAGCCTATTGTAAGGCTACATCAAAACAATCATCCACACTAACACCCAGTTTTGAGGTCGTTACTCAAAAAAAGTATTGTATTACACATTACTTACCACCTTTCTTGATTGTAATGCAGTACCAAATAGGGAACCCAAACATTATGTGTTGATATAGCATTTAAATATTTGTATAGTATTTGAAAAGCACTACATAACTAAACTTTACTTACCTGACTTACAATCACAGGCAGAACACATGAACTCTACCCAGAAAGGCCCCAGTTAGCTGTCAGATTCAAACCTTTCACCTTTTTGGTGTCAGAAAACATTGTTATCCACCGCATCACTGTGTTGTATCGTGAATAGATCATAACAACAAAAATCATTTAAAAGACATCACATTTCATGTCGGTGCAAGTAACACATATCTGCAGAAAGGTAATGATGGCTCATTTATATTGATTTGTATATCCTCCTTCTCCACACATTTCAATGAAAAGTACTCCAGCAAAACCTTCTCACATTAAATTCAGCAAAGCATTCCTGGGTAGATTATTCATTTAAATGAATAAGTGTTATGAGTCAAACCACATTCCGGCTCTGCTTGCCCAGAATTCTGTGAATCTACCACCTGATCCTGCAGGTTTGCACTCTACAACATCTATCAAATCAGATGTAGCCTCTGCAGGCACTCTGCAGGGCTCAAAGTCACAGCATCTCTGGCTCAGTTTCCCCAAAGTAAGCTTTCTGAAACACTTCCTTGAGCTCCCCTGAACTTATCCCAAACAGTGCAGCCTGTCTTGTTTCTCCTTGTCCCAAATTCCTTCATGTTAGCGCTGTAAGATACTCCTCCTAGCTCCCTGTAGCTGCACTTACTTCTTTTAAAATCCCTGGTGCTGGCACACATGGCAGGGGAAAGGATCTGCAGCTCCATACCTTCAGGCTGTGGTTAAGGCAGACAAATGAGTCCATGTTCTGAATTTTTTTTCACGACTGACTGCTTGACTCCAATTTCTATGCACCGTACTGGCCATCACTACACCAGACCCCAAATTCATGTAGTGAAATATTCTTTCTGCACCAGAGTCACTTCATATATTCTAATACATTCACCCTCCACTACTACACAGATTTTCCCCCCAAACCTGCCTCTTATACAAGATCCTCATTTTTGGTAACCACAAGTATAAAACCCTTGGGGCTGACATTCCCTTATATTACATATCTTTGTTATTTTTGGTATCGAAGATAACTGTCAGCTGGTGAATAATGTTGGAATTAGTAACCTGATCTTGCGCTAACACATGCAATAATTGCTTAACCTTAAATGAATAGTTAGCCAACAAAAGTACCATTAACCTTCATATACCTGACAGTAAGACAGCTGGGCCTGCTGCTCACTTAATGAGCTCTGTCTTATAACTCACAGAGAGCCGTTTCAGCTGAATGCTGCTGAGGCAGCCTGTGGAGTAGGTTGGCGGAAACATAAAACCTTGTATTTGTAATCACTGCTCTTGTTAATAGTAGCAAAGCATTAGCTTAAAAGGGAAATGCTAACATTTGATTCACTTGTTTTGTGGTTTTAGAGTTCGGCGAGAAGTCAAAGAAATCTTTGAGCTTTTGGTCACCTCAATCACTAAAGCACTGCAGGGGAAAGGATCTGCAGCTCATGTATGGCAACATTTTCAGGATGCGATACCCTCCAACCCAAACTGCTGTCTTGCAAAATCTAGAGAAGCATGCTGTTTTCTTTAAAAAAAAAAGTCTTAAAAAAAACCAAAGAAACATTTAATTAACAGATGAAGGACAGATCAAAACATATACCTATCCCAGTGTCCAATAAAAAAGCTGTTGCATAAACACACAGAAAGCATCATCACTCAAATAGTAACAAAATAGATATACCACAAAAAACAATCAAAAACTTCCTGTTAAAGGTCCTTGTCTCTGGCATGTGCCAAGTCCACTTTTGACCACTTCAACCAGGGGTGTGCAATTAATTTTCCTACGATGCCACATGGGAAACAGAATTGTTGTGAAGGGCCACACCAGTAAGCCTGCCTCAGTGTTTATTTTATCTCTTCATAAACTGAGACTGATTTAGACTATACACACTGGAAGCACACTTCATTGACTGATTGATGGATTTTTAGTGTTCACAAGGTTGGACATGCATGGTGAGACTGTAAAAGTGAGTTCTAATGACCTTTGGTGTCTGGGGAACATCCAATGGAAGCATCTTGAACTGTCATGCTTGACATCATGTGACAGCACAGAGCATAGTGAGAGAGCACACATGTTTTTGGCCACACCAACACAATCTTTGCTCACCAGCCGGGCCACTCACCAGACATGCCTCCCTGCAACTCCATCTGCTACCAAAAAACAAAATAAACTTGAAGAATCACTGTTTTGACACACTGGAGGAGATCCAGCATGAATCACAAGTATAAGAGGACATAACAGGATCTCTATAGAAGGATCTAAAAACAGCAGCAGCAGTGAAAATGGTCAAGAGGAGCACAAGAACTTAGTTTTGAATGTGAGTTTGGCCATATTTAATCAGGTGTGTTTTTTTTATAGTCCCAATGTTATAGTCCCAATGTAAAAATAAATCATGCGTTGTGTTAGTTTAGGCAGCGCACAAATTTAAGCTGTCCCTCATCTGATCTAGTGCACATGCACAGATAAACTCCAGGTGGTGCTCATGCACCTACACTTTTAGCCTCTTGCTTGAAAAGCACTCCCATTTTTTAAATTTCCATTTCATAATTTTATACTTTAAATTTAAATTTGGTCCCAGTTCCCTTAAAAGTTTTTAGATCCCAGGAAAATGGTCTTTATAATTCTTTTAGACTGTACACACCCTGGCTTCTCTGTTGTCACAGTCAGCTGCACATGCCATTTAAATGCATGTGTAGAAACAGTGAATGAGGAACAGTGTCACATTACTGGTTATGGTCAGATAACAATAGCGTTTAACCTTCATCGTCCATGTTTGTCACTGGTATGACATTTTTGTACTATTACATGTCAGTACAGCCAGCCAAACACCAGCTACAATACTTAATGAAAAGCAAACTCTGAACTCTGTTAGACCCTCTGTCTGACAGCAGAAAGAATTAAGTGATCATTAGTGTATGCAAATATGTTTTTAGTCCTCGAACTATTAGTCATACATGTCAAATTCTTTTTTTTTTTTTTTTGCCTGTCCCGTTTGGCTCTTTTGCCATCAGAATTATTGTCTAAAGGCGAAGAAAGATGCCCAACGGATTTACTTACCAAATGGACCATCCCAGCCTTGCCGTAATGGTCCATTTGATTCACATTTTATTGTTTATTTTATTTTTTATTTTCACTTGCTAGATACAGGACAGATTTGAATGAGGAAAAGAAAAAGGAGAAAGGAAGAGGAAAAAAAACAGTGGAGAAGAGGGACGGGGATAAAAACAAAAACCAACTAAATAAGCAGACAAAAATACATATATCAATCACCTGGATCACCTGTTGAGAAAGAAAAAAGAAAACAAGCATTTAACAAGGGATAAACAACATCATGATGATTTATGTGAATATAACAGTAAATACTAAATATTGAATATTATTGTGCAACATGTAAGATCGACAGCGCACACTGTGCTTTGAGGTAGGAGCCAAAAAGGGTGTCGTTTGTGTGTGTGTGAGCACCTGTGTGTACACCTGTGAGCATGAACGCGCTTGTATTTAAAAGGTTCCTACATGTAATGATCTGATAGAGGGTGTGGGGGGCCACAGCACCATCCACCAGGGCATGAAGCAGGTATGAAGGAGATCAAAACTCCAGACATCCAGAGGCCCCCAGAACACAAGAGACCAAGGAAGATCAACAGAGGGGCCACTGTCCCAGAAAGAGCTGAGGAGAGCCCCAGATGAGGGCTCACTCAGCAGCCGCGGAGCAGAAGCCAGGGGGGGTTGCAGTGATGTGCCCGTGAGCTCCGCCAGCAGCCAGCTGTGCCAGAGTGACCGAGCCCCAGGCCGAGAGGCCGAGGGCACCCCACCCCAGAAGTGGCCCGAGCGAGCCCCAGGCTCCAGGCCCCGATAAGCAGCCACCAAGGAGTGAGCCGGTGTGTACCCGGACGCACTGATGTCTGAGGGTGTCTGCCACTGGCAGGGGAAGTGGTGGGGGAGATAGGCCTCCATACCTTGGAGGGCCTGAGATGTCTCCAGAGAGGTGGCATCTGATACCCGACCTGACATATGGACACAGACATACAGGCACACACAGATACAAACATCCATTCCCACCCTCATGCTCTCATATGCAATTACTCAACACTCACCGAACGTGGAGACAGACACAAAGAGACACTATACACACAATCACACTCCCCAAGTGTACTCTAAGCCCCGGGTCTAGGTACCCTTGCCCTTGGAGGGAGGAACTGCACGCAGACACAGGTGGTGTTACCCTTTTCCCTGCGGTGGGGAGATGCAGACCGCCCCGACTCCGCAGCAGCAGGGAGGCCCCACATTCCAGACCCCAGTCGGACGGCCAACTCCTCCTCCTAGGCCCCCTGCTCCAGCAGGCCGCAGAGAAGACATACATGTCAAATTCTACAAAATGTCCGTAAATTTTTCAAATTTTTAACCACTTTTGTTTCCTATGGGCTTAATCTGAAATCTTTTGGATTATTATGAACTCGCGAGCATATGCTTTGCTGGATGAAACCAAAGTGCATGCATCCAGTCGCAGTGCGTGCGTGCCACAAAGATGAGCTTTCTCTCAGAATGAACTGTTCAGTACAAGTGAGATGAAAGAGTATGTCAAAGCTTGTGTGTCAGACATGGCCAGCAGCATGTCGTTTGTGTGAGCGTGTGTGTTTGTGTGTGTTTGTGTGTGTTTGTGTGAGTCTGACCTGCAGCAGAGAAAAAAAACACCCCAGAAAACAACAAAGATGATGGAGTCATTTTGTGATGTCCCGGTGAGGTAATTTTAACACCAACTGACTGAAATATTTACCAAACATTCTTAGAGAAGATACAAGTGCAAATGTTACCCATGAAGTCCGCTCAAAGCATCAGTCACTTTGTTATCAATATCATTTACTTTTTAACATTATACAGCATTTAATACAGATCCCCTTTAGCTGGGAGGATGGATGGATGGATGGAACCCCCTAATTATTAAGCACAATATTGATTTTGAATTTGCCACTTGCATCACATCATCTGCACCCCTAAAATGTCTGTGCATTGTCTGATCTGAATGCCAGCTGATAGCTGATACCATGTATAGATCTAGTATACTGTGTTGAGTATCCACAAACCACTTTTCAACCAACTGACACCTCACTGAGTTAATTAAATAGAATTCAAATCTACCGATTTACAACATGTAAGATGTGTTTTAACAAATGCTTACCCAATGTGCACATCACAAGTGTGAGGAAGAGGCTTGTGCTCAAAATGCCACACGACTGTTTGCAAATCTGCTAAGTTTCCAGTTTACGTCATTGAGGTGTGCCTGGAGCAGAAAGCAACACCACGCGCTTTGGATTGAAAAATGTTTTCAGACAAGCAAACAGGTGTGAAGATCTGCTGCAGCTGATAGAAAAATCATCAAATTTTGTGCAGAAGAATCAATGCTTGCATACAGATATAAGAGCGAGCAGGTGAAGAGGATGCCGCTGCAACTTTCATGTGTTCTGTATGTCGTATGTCAGATGGTATGTAGTGAAGTAATATGTTCATATTCATCAGGATATCACAGAATCAGTGCTTAACCCTTCCAGCTTGTTAATCTAAGATTCATTAGCTCATTAGTCATTACAAACAGATAATTATGTACAGCCTGACTTATCTTTGGTGCTGCTGGTAGCTGAAAAATCTCCAATTAAATTACTTTTTAATCAGAGAGACAACATATGTCTATCAATACAGAATATAGAAAATATGAAATGTATAAAAGCATGCCAATACAGCATGTTTTATGTTTTGGAGTTCAATATTATTAATGATTTAGGACACCACTTAAAGATAGATCACCTCTGAAATGGTTGAGGAATTCATCACAACGGATGCTACTGATAGTACTGAGGTTAATTGTTGGCATTAGCTTTGGGAGGAGAAGAAGAGGAACAGACCTATTTGATTCAGAAATCAAAGGCTGTATTGCTGTGGTTCATCTTTCAAACACTAGATGACAGTAATAGATTTCAGAGAATATAGGGAGGAAGCACCAGCAATCGGGAAAGAAGGGGGTAGAAGGGTAAAAGGAGAGGAATTTAGTAAAGCAGAGGTGAAAGGGACAGAAGAAGTAAAACTTTCATATAGGGGACAGAAAGAGGAATGAAAAAGGAGAGGAGATGAATGAGAGGAGTGGACTGAAGAGACTGTAAATAAAAGGAGACATAAAAGAGATGGATACAGAGCCAAGGACCCTAGGAGGGAAAGCGCTTAAAAAGCAGAGAGACGGGAGCATGAAACAACATCAGAAACACTGGGGTGGGGGGGAGGGGGGGTGACAACCGTCTGTTTGGGATGTAAAGGAAAGGAGATGAAGACTTTGAGGGGAAAAAACCTAGATAGACAAGAAGCAGATTAGGAGATAAACGGATGCAGACAGAGAGATGAGTGGATATGCATCGTGAAGGCAGAGATAGAAGAGATATCCGATTGGAAAGTGTGTCTGTAATATCTTGAATCAGATTCTGGGTGTCCTGCTGTCATCTTAAAAAAAAATACAAAAACAAATTAACTTCAGATCTCTGCTGACGGTTTTATCTGATCTCTTACTTTTTTCCTTCCATTTCTGTCCCTCTATTGCTGCCTCTCTCTCATTTTCTTTGTTAACCTTCCATCTTCTCTCTTCCTCTCCTACAACATGGTTTTAAGGGAATTTACATTAATTCCTGAAAATTTGAAATCAAAGTTGCAATAACGAGCTTTGAAAATGAAAAAAAGGGCTTTGCAGCATCCTTCAGAGGTTGGAGGACCCACAATGTGGGATTATATTGCCAGAATATAATCCCACATTGTAACAGCCATCTAATGCTCTGGAGTGGCAGCAACTGAAGCTGACACTTGAATGCTTTGTCATTGCTTTAACACATTGTGACATGTAATGCAATGCTTGGGGTTGTGTCCAGCTCAAGTTTGCCACCGCTAGAAGATGTGAAGGATGCAATGACATGAATGAAATTTGTATTGTTTGAACAGTCTGCTGGCAATATGCACGCTGCTAAACTTTATCAAGTGAACTGGAGCTGCTAAGCAAATCTGAATTGCTTTCCTGTCTGCTGATTTTATGAGGGCATCTTTATGCACCAAGTCTAACAACGGGGGCGATACCACATGTATATCTGCCCATTAAATATGAAGCAGTCAAGGGGAGGGGTATACTCACAGCCAATTCAGGTCACGCTGAGATTCATCACTACACGGAGCGTTTTGAATGAACTCGGAGGTTTATTGTTAAAGCCACGTGTCATTTTGAGTTGTCCGTGGTTCATGATGACACCATCTGTAACACAAACATGCTCTAATGGAAAGCACTATTGGAGTCAGAACAAAATTGTGTGCTGTGATGTGGACCTTACACTTGAGGCTGACTGCTCCCTGCACTGATATTCAATGATCTGTCCAAGCGTTATTGCTGAAATGTGACAGACAACCAGGAAGGGTTATACTTCCTTTAGCAATCCTGAAAGCCTATAAAAACTTTAAAAGCAATTTGGCGCTGTTGAAAAGAGATGCTATGTTGTAGATACTAAACTGTAACTGCAGGTGAATCCTTGTCAGTCTTTTCACTAGTGTAAGCCAGTATGCTGGTGAAGTGCTGGTATTTTTTCCTGGAGCTATGTTATCAGAGTTATGAAGGTGAAATCACCCATCACATCTGTTTTGTTAAATAATGGTGATGTGCCTGTGCACACAACCTAGAATAAAATTCCAGCATCCTGAAGCCAACTGGCTTCACATCTGCTGTCAGCGCTCATCAGACTTGCATTGAGTTAACACTAGACTGCAGCTCTGTATAACTTCAAGCATCCCAACAGGTAATGTTAAACCCTGCTGATCACTCCTCTTGCCAGGAAAGGGCTGATGGGACTACTGACCCCACTGATAGTAATCTGACACCTCTGCTGTCCATCAAACAGTGTGTTGAAACAAAGCTGTATCCTGGCATAGCCTGGATCTCAGATGCTAGACAAAAGAGGACGCTCTGGCATACTTTTTAGACACACACACACACAGATATAAAATGTCAAAAATGATTAAAGCTTATTACATGTAAACACCAATAGCCTCTGTTCAAAGATCGGACAAGACTCAACTGTGCATCTGGATTTAAAGGATAAAGGTTCCTCTTTCAAGGATGCCATTTGGACAGAGAACACAGATGGTGTAAAAGAGGCATCAAAGAGGTCATCTGTGTCCACTCTAAACAACCAGCTTTGGACAGAGGGGGCGGGTTATGATGCTAGTTGTTTGTCACCTACAATGCAGTTTTGAGATCCCTTCCCAGGTGCCTCAACCCCAATTCACATCCTTCGTCAGGTGACCTTAACCGGTCACATGATAGGGTAAGGCAAGGTCTCACAATGATTCTGCCTTAAACCTCTGGTGATAATGACCCAAAGTGACCCAAGCCACACTTTGGCTCATGTGATGAGTCACATGATTAATAGTGTTTCAACAACCCTCATATGGGATAACCCACGCTAGGGTTTAAATACCTGGGACTCTCCACCATTTGGTTTCAGAACTGAAGAGGCTACTTAAATGGGGAAACATCTTCAAGAAAGTCCTGTGCTTTTCTCTCCAGAGTCATTAGACCAACAGTAATATGCTTTAAGAGGCTTTCCTTGATCTTTTTTTACATTGAATCCCTAAATAAGAAACATTAATGTTTTTCCACATTCATTTTCACATCTTACAACTTGGTTTCTGAAATAATCTTCCCACAACAATGAGTCTTATTAATCTCGTTATCAGTGACTAAATTTAAAAAGAGAAAGTTGTGTAAGTTGTCACAGGCGTAGAGGGTCAGTGCCTCCCTGGCAACCTCTTCCTTAGTTTGCATGAAATATACTAACTTGTCTGCAAACACTGACTAACGAGCCAAAGTAGTGAAACTTTGAAAAAATGCAACACCTATCATTCACTAAGACCATTCATCCTCAAAATAAAAGCTGAGCCTTATTAAAAAAGTGCAGCTTTTACTTTGAAGGTGAAAAGGCTTCATTATTGGTTTGCATTGCATTCTTCACAAGTAAGAGGAGGGCATCTGCAGGCAAGTTGACATTTACTATAAAAACTACATCTGCCCTTGACAACCTACTAATGACCAAAGGGATTTTTTGGCAAACCACATATTTGTGAGGAGCGTAACCTCTTTTAACCACTTACCAGCTGGGGGGATGCATATATTTACCATTAGTAACCGGTGGTTACCAAGGGGTTACTGGCTGGTCTCTAGGTCTGTGTGACCGGAGCTTAGCAATGAATTTTACAGCAACTGCCATCAACCTCCAGCAACTACTTAGAAATGATTTTCCCTAGTGATGGGTGGTGATTCCTCATTAGGTCTGTGTGAAATAGGCCTAACAATGGCCTTTCCATCACTTCTAGTATCAGGCATCATATCAAAATGAAACCTTTTGGAGTCAAAGATCATTTCATGGGGAGTAAGAAAGAGAGACAGAGAAAGAGAACAAGACTGACTTTGTTTAGCTCACTACTTAGAGATACATTTAAGCCTATTTCTAGTTTCATAACTAAGCGGTTTCATAATTAATTTGTCATTGCAGTGGAAAATTGCTATGGGATGGTGTTAGTGAGATGAGAGACAGGAAGCTGAACTGAACCGAATGCACTACTGGGAAGTCTGTGCCATCCTTTTGTTGAGAATCTGATCTGACACTGTATCCTGCACAGTAATTCATATCAATAGGTGCACAGAACACCAGATGAAAACATAATCATTCATTATAAATTAAAATTAATTAATAAATGAAATATCCAGCAGATGTCCTGATCAATGATATTACAGGCAATATTGACAATAGATAAAATCATGACATTTTAATTAGACTTCATAAAGAGAATGTGTTATGTAACTGTTGGCATTTAATTCCAATCATTTGTCAGAATCGCTTGGTTGGCTCTTGTTCTGCTGATTAGTAGCCAGATGTCAGGAAGTTGAGAATGTCACTATTATAATAATGGTTGCAATTCTGCGCTTTGCATTATGTTTATTAATGCATTAATGTGTTAAATCAATGATTGGTGTAACTGCACTGATATTCTTTATGGAATTGTAGACAAAGATGACTTTAAGTTCAGGAACTACATCATCTAGATGTGCAAAATGTGTAAAAGTCCTGAGCCACAGGTCATTTCTTTATAAATTAAAGAATAAATCATGCAACATTAATCTTGCAGTGATTTATTGAAACATGTGGAAACAGTCACAAGGCAAAACAAATTTTGTAGAATTCTAAGAAGACTGAAATTCAGTGGAATTCTGTGGAAGCAAGAGAAACAATGTGCTTCTTGTCCTGGTCGTGGAAAACAGGAATGTGTATGGGAGTTTGTCTACAGTCTACATGTGTGGACTTGGAGAAGGCTTTCAACTGTGTTTCTCCCAGTTGTCGTGTGGGGGTGGTTTAGGGAGAGGGAGATTACATCTGCCAATGGAGTAACACTTCGGGGTTCCCCTCAGATAAGCTGAAGGACGTGGCAGGCAAGAGGAAGGTCCGGCTTCTCTATTTTGGCTGCCAGTTAAGTGGAAGAAAATGGATAAATGAAGATTGAAATTAATGATTAATTCAACCAAGCCTGGACTCTCTCGGGCAAACGTTCTTGAAATTTCTTTAAGTAGTCTACAGGAATAGTTCTCCAGCTCTCCAGGCCTTACAAAGCTTATGAAAATGTTGTCATTAAGACACTTTCCCCATGGTGGATCAAAATCTGACAGTGTTTTTCATAATTATATCAATTTTGACAATGAGGATTTGAACCAAAAATTTCATATTTTGATTCATCACTCCATAAGTCACCTATCAACAGAAACCATTTCTCGTGGTCTTCCATGAACCCATCTACGGAGCTTTGCTGAATTAAAAACAAAAATGTTTTTTGGATTCTTAAGGACTTCACTTTTTTTTCTTCAGGCCGATTTTTAAACCCAGCCCTATGACAACATGTGTTGACAGGTTGTTTCTGGCCTTTCACAAATGTGTTATAAACCTAACCTATTTGCCTGAAGCATGTCTAGGCCATAATTAATCATGTGGCTATGGCACTGAATGTTGAGTGACCAACATTACGTGGTCATTGTCTGTCATGTAACGTGGAGTGGGTAAAGAATCAGAAGCAATATGTTCACAAAATGCTCCTCTTATACTATAACATAAATTAACATGGCATAGTGAGTCTGCACCTCCCACACAACAACATCGGTTTCCTTTGGGGGCAGATTTAATGGCAGAGCCACTTCTTGCAACTATTTATCATCAGGAATTAATCCTGAGCGAGTTGCTTTAAAAACTAATTTTATGGGTTACTTTTATCAGTAACTTTATAACTCAGATCAATTTCAGTGATGCCTTTTGATAATTTATTCTTCCCAGTCAAGCTATGCTGTATGCCGTAGGCAGCAAAAATTACCAAAAGTTATTTGAGGACAGGTAGCTGCGTGAGTATGCATTAATAATCTATCTACTTATATGTCCTGCCATATGCCTCAAAGTGCGTTTGCATTGTTCATTTATCCTCTTTCTTGTCATGGTTGTATATAATGTTGTTGTGAATAAGTTGTAGGCTGTGCACACTAGAGTCTGAATGTGTGTGTGTGTGTGTGTGTGTGTGTGTGTGCACGTGAGTGATGACTCTTTCACAAATGAATTATGTGGCAGCACAGTGATCCGGAAGGCACACATGCACACTTGCCCACAACCTACACATTTCCACTTTAGGGCTCACATCAACTTTAAATTACGACTGTAAAAGTAATTCTTAATTTTATTTTTTTTAACAGAAATGTGGGAATACTTATGTAAATTTATGCAGACTCAGATGCTTTTCTTTCAAAGCCAGTGATTATGGAACTCGCTCGTCAAGTAAGTTGTTGAAAAAGGAAATAAAAGTAAAGGTTAAATCATAAAGCTACATGTTTTTCCCCCTGTGACAGCAGTGATTTATCCAACTCTGTGACTTTCAACCTCTCTGACAGCATCCATCTATTTCCATTTCAATCATTCTGATGCACTGGCAGAGCCATTATGCCTATCAAGTCATCTAGTATTAGTTTAGACACACACACACACACACACACACCTACACAAACACACACTCAAACAAACTTCCATTATAGATTAATATTTTTGGCGGGAGAAGAAAATATATGCTGTTACACAGAAGTTGCCAGGGGTTTGAAAAAAAATCTATTAAAACTGAGAAAACTCTGCTTTAGCATCTAGTACTTCTTTTCTATTTTTCATTTTTGTCATATCCCATGAAAAGCTCCCAAGACCCACAACCTCTGCGATGAGCTTACATTTGTAGAAAACATAGCAAAACTGGTGTAAAGAGAGTGAAGTCCGGCTTGTTTTATCTGCCAGATTGAGGTATTTGTTGGTAATACTGTGTATGGTTGTCAGTTTCACGGTCCCACCAGGTTGCTACCCATTTTCCATGAAGCCCAATGGGGGAAAATACTGCATCAGGGCTGAATCCAGCCTCCAGGCTCTGCATTCAGAGTTTTAAGTCTATTTTTCAAAACAGGAACATATTAAAATAAATCACAATCATCCATCAAGTCCAACCTGTCATAACCAGTGCAAGAGCTAATTTACTAAGGACTCTAAAGCAAGACCCAGACTTACGCACAGTGCTCAGTTTAACAAGGTTTATTGTCACACAAACTAGAAAATGAATGAGAGGTTTAGTGCAGCGCAGGAGTTCACTGGTGGGAATGGGTTCACAGCTCTGGGGCAAGCATCTGTCAGAAAGAGAAAGGTGGTTAGCTGTTGAAGCCAGAGATGTGCAGGAGTTGTTGTCTCAATTAAATTTGTATCCCCTGCAAGATCAGGCTTGGAAAGCAGCAGTAGGGAGGTCAGCCAGTTGGGAGTTTTCTGGAAGCTCAGGTGATGGTGGAAGGTGCAAAGGCAGGTGAATGAAAGTAAGTAAATGCATATCCTTTCTTTGATGGAGTGGAGCAGTTCCAGTTTGCAGGTGAGTACTGAACAGTGTTGGTCAAGTTACTTGAAAAAAGTAACTTGACCAACCCCAAAAAAGTAATCCCGTTACTTTACTGATTACTTATTTTCAAAAGCAATTAATTACTTAGTTACTTAGTTACTTAGTTACTTTTTAAAAACACGATTTACAACCTGAAGAGGTGATAAAGCGATAGATCTTTCAGCCCAATTCTACTTTTTCTGCATAATCCATCATACAAAATGTAATCAAATGGAAAAGTCTATTTTTGTTAACTTGTTTTATCACTTTTAATCTTTTAACTTTATGCATCAAGCAAAAATTTAATTATATGCAACATTCACTGACTTGAATAAATTAGTTTAACATTTAAACCTATTTTCTGCACATTCCAGCACATAAAATAAAATATTTTTTGTGTTTACACTCACTCTTTCAAATAGAT
>NW_005187404.1:5143592-5148721 GCF_000239375.1 Pundamilia nyererei
TGTTTTCTTTAGGTCACGAGCAGTTGTCCAAGCATTTCACTGCATATCGTACTGTGTATGACTGTGTACGTGACAAATAAAATTTGAATTTGAATTTGAATTTGAAACAGGCAGATGAATGATTACAGAACTTCATCATTGAACTTGCGCATAAGGTTCATTATGTTGGTTCAATTGGTAGCAATGTTCATTTTTAGCACAAGCTAAAATATATAGGTTTGAAGGTTAATAACCAAAATACTGGAAAGATTGTACAGATGTACTTTGTGTTCAGCGCTAATTAGCATGGTAACATGCTAAATTAAGATGCATATATCAATCTATTTGCTTAATCTCTATTCCTGCTAGGGTTGCTGGGTGGCTGGAACCTATCCCAGTGAGAGCTGGTTAAAAACCTGGCAGACCCTCACAAGACCAACACAGAGAGACACACTGATAACGACATCATTTAGAATCAAAATGAACCTAACATGGATGATTTCCTGCAGCGGGCACAGGGTAACATGCAAACTCTGCAACTAAATGAAGAACTTATCTGAAACACTGTAAATTAGTTAGCAGGCGTTACTATTAACATAATGAATCATTCCCCTCAAAAAAGCTTTGCTGAACTATATGGTGTATTTCTCAGCCATCTAATCCAGCGGAACAGAAATATTTCCCTTGAGTCTATTTGTTAGGCTCTGAGTCCTGTCAAAACATGACTGACCTTCAACTTAATGTTGCTTCTTTAATATCGGTTCCTCTACTTTTTATATAGACAAAGCAGCATTTTATTGTATGTCGGCAGGATGTTGGCCTCCCTACTGTTTCATGAGTAGATCTTCTAATTACAGACAATGAAAAGAAACAAACCCAAACACATTTTTGTTAAATATTTGTTTTGTAATTTTGCATCTGTACACCATGACATGTAGTACCACATTTTCATAGGCTCAAGTATTTTGGTGATGATGGAGATGTCCTGAGCCCATGGACATCACCAAATCCCATGCTTCCTCCCTCGAGATGCTCTGCCAGGATGTTACTGCAGCCAGCCTCAAATGTTGCTTGCAGCTGCTTTGAAAAACAAAAAAATATCTGTCATCTCATGGATCTAATTATATTAATATATTATTAAATGTTATTATTAGAATTCTAGCTAAATATTGCCGTATACTTATTCAGATCAGAATCACAATTTCAAGAGTTTTTAACTCCAAGATAAGAACTTGGTTTAGCTAACCTTTGTATTTTATTTTTGTCTGAAAATATGAAAAACTATGTTTGTTTGCTGGTTCTGTTTTAACTATATCTGGGATTATAGACATATATGTGCGTGCTCAGTATATTTCCATTATTTTATGACATGTTAAGTTAGTTTTAAGTTGCTCAATTTCAGATGCGACGTGTCATATCACACATTTAATAAGGATTTGGTTAAAATGTTAGATACTGTATATTACTTGCACATTTAACATCATATATACAAAAAACAATATTTATATACATATTTCCATGTATTTAGCAGGTTCAGTCCTACTGAGAATCTGTAAGAGACACACTGAATTTATTGACGTCTATGATTTTTTCCTTTTAACACTGTAAAAGTGCCTTCAACAAGATGATTTCGAGGTGGGAATTATTCAATTGGTGGGATAAATAAAGCTGAAATGAATAATAAACACACCTCTCAGTGTTTGCATTGTATTCCTCTCTATTTAAATGCCTGTCTGTGTTTCATTGGTGGTATTTATGCTTGTACCTAACCCTTTCTGTGGGTGGTTGGCACTACAAGAAACCAAGAAATAAAAGAAAAATAGCTATCCGCAGATTGTACACTACGTGGGTAATCGGCTCTGACAACTGTCCTGGTGTGGGTTTTTCATAGAAATGAAATGAATGGATCTTTACGGCAGGACAAAAGCCATGTTGAGAAATAGAGGGACAGAGACAGAGCCAAAGAAAAGCAGCATTTAGAAAGCAAGGGGCTTTTTTTGGGAGAAAATCCAAGTGAGGATGGAAGGCAAGATAGAGTGAGGGGAAGGGAAAGAGAGGCAATCTGAAAGAAGGGCAGATTAGATGACAACACAAAAAAGAGACAAAACCCCAAACAAAAAGACTGACAAAGACAGATACATGTGCAAAGTGCATGCTTTTGTGTAGGAGTATGCTCAGCAACATGTGTTTATGTAATACAGGATGGGTCCCTCGGCATACAATATTGTTCACAAGGCTTTGTAGACATGCCTGTATTTGTCTGTAAGTAAAGTTGTGAAGTGCGAGTGTCTGATGTTTAGTCTTTTGTCTTTCCCTGCCACTGCTGAATGTTACCTCTCCGCTTCAAGGACAGTGACAGAAAGAAATGGAAGAAACAAAGCACAAAGACAGAACTTGTCCACTGCTTTCACTGCATTTATTTTTACTCTGACTGCCTTCTGACTCACATTTTCCACAACGACTTCAAATAAAGGAAAACAATAACTTTTTGAAATGAAAATGTAATTTTCCCCTCCCTCTTCTCCTCCCTATAATACCTGTGTAATACAGGTCTTGTCGTTTTCAGGTGGGCTTGTCTCTATCCATGTCTGTCTCTCCCTTATTCTCTGTTTGATTCTGTTGTTTTTCTCTTATTCTAATGTAACAGTTGGCACTTTTTCTCTCTTTCTTTTATTCTTCAACCCCAACCTTCAGTTCCTCTCCACCCTTCCTTCTTTGTTGCCTTCATCAGTTCTCCTGACAGCTCCCTGCAGTTTGTTCTTCTTCCATCCCTATCCTATTTCTGCTTCTGTGTGACACTCTCAAAGGCCTTTCCCTCTCAGCACAGAGTTTCTTCTCAATCCTTCTCTTTAATGTCTAATTCAAGAAATTATTTAGAAATTAAACGCAACACCAGCAGTCATGATTGCACTGACACTGTATCCAGTATTTAAAAGTAATTTGTCTCTTTTATCAGCTACCTTATCTTCTCTCTTCTCTCATAATTATCGTAATCTTTTTTGGCTGCCTTCTAGGACCCCCTCCTTTCCAACAAGATATGCATGAATAAATCTTGATCAGGCCAATCCACATGTTATCCTTATCCTTGTCCACATTTCCACATCAGTAAACAAATCTACATCACTCATCCCGTGCTCACACACACCTTTGAAATATTCATGCCTATGTCAATAACTCCAAGGACACATTCAGTTAAGTTGCATCAACTCTATAATTTATGACCCAGCACTGCAAGGTTTTCACCTGTCATCCCGATTTGCCAGTGAAATGCCTCTTCTGCTGCACCGCATGTCACGCTGCCATGCATGAACAAAGACACGCAGCAACAAAGACAGCCCACTTCCTTCAGCCTGGCTGATGAGTTGTTTGTGTGATGCCCCCCTGCTGCCAAGAAACATGTGTGCCTGCCTCAGTGATTGCAAATGGCACAGCCACACCTAAATAAACCCAAGTTGAAAAACCAGACCTTAAATGACAGTCACCAATGAGCTGGCTTTTTTGTGTGCGGATCAATAGTCCAAATTTCAAATAACATAAATGAAAAGCATTGTGTTGTCAGTGGAGTGTTCAATATGTTAAGTTGGTGTGAAATTTTAAGCTAAACAAAAATGCAGAAGATTCGTGTGGGTAATCGAGAGGATATTATTTGAAATTCTCTGAAAATCAGAATCATAATTTGGCTATTACAAAGTTCATGGTGTATTAACAGATCTGTTAAGTTATCTTGCTACCTTAACACGAAAATTGTAATGTCAGACTATGAAAATATGGCTTTTGATTTATGATTACAAGGATTGACAAGATAGATTAAATATGACATTGCATGCACAGGCAGAAAGAAATTCTTACTTGCTGTGGAAAATACAAGGTTCATTTCCCCCCAGCAGTGCCTCTGGCTCAGTGGGTATACAGCCCTTCCTTAAAAAATTCAAGGGGCTGTGAGAATGATGGTGCACCGTTTCAGGTAGTGAAATTAGGGTTAGGTCTGAGTGCCATGTATGAGTTTTAAGATTTATTAGACACCAGAACAGTGCACAGTATTCAATTCGGTTTAGGAGTTTAATGTACCACGAGACAAGATTGTTCAGAATTTTTGTTTTACTCTATAACCCTACAAATGTGATAATTCTATTTGGTGAATGCTGAACAAGGTCCGTGTTGCATCAGCACAGAGAGAGACAGTCCTAGTGTCTGTCTGACCTCATTTGAGATCATCTGAGCCTTAATTTTTGGTGTCAAAGAGGCTGACATCCCTAAGATCTCATTTACCTGGGAGTGTCTAGATGAGTGACTTAATAGCTAGCTACGAAAATTATAGCATTCAGAAATAATTCATATACATGTAATTATGCTAATAGTAATAGTGTTGGGCAACTGAAGTCAATGTGAGTGTTCTCAGCAGGAATCCGGACAAGGGAAGTAGAGTTTTTGTAAGTATAATAAGCAATGTTTTGGTAATAATGAACTATATTTCCTCTTTCCTTTTCTGTTTACTCTACTCTGCTGGATTTTGGACTTTGGTGGAATTAGGGCACATTGGACCAAGTAAATACTTCCATTTAATGGGGAAGGAATGTTGCTGGGATAGGCTCCAGCACCCCCCGCGACCCTGAAAAGGATAAGCGGAAGCAAATGGATGGATGGATGGATGGATGGATGGATGGATGGAATGTTGCTTAGTAAATAATACTCTCACCTCATCTTTCTCTCTTCACAAGAGAGACAGGTGTTGGTCACCCTGACATGGACAGCATGTCTCAAAACGATGCCAAAAGTGTTCAGTGGGATTGAGGTAAAGACTACAGGCAGCACATTCCATCCACTCCACTCCCAAATTCTGGAGGTAGTCTCCGATAAACCCCACTCTGTGGGGGTGAGTGGTATCAACTTAGATAATAGATGTTAAGTCTAATTGTTGAATGTTGTCATTATGTTCTTAAATTTGAAAGGTCTCAGTTCAATCTATAGGATCTCTGAGCACCTCTCCAGCCACTCTGTGCTGGGGGAGGTTTTATTGCAGATACATCCTATCTGAAAGATCTGTTTCTTGTGATATTGCTTCCTGCTTTTATGATCCTTTTGGTCAGCAGGAGGTCACACAAACGCACCCCCATGACACACCCCCATGACACACCCCCATGACACACACA
>NW_005187404.1:5148741-5149941 GCF_000239375.1 Pundamilia nyererei
ACACACACACACACACACACACACACACACACACACACACACACACACACATTCTTGCACATGCATACAGGTGCTTACACATACACACACATAGTGCCTTGTCTTTGTAAGTAAGGGGGGTCTTACGAGGGGAGGTGCTTTTGCTGTGAAAAAAAAGCAGCTACCCTATCAGTGCAGCAATCAGCATAGCATTCTCTGTGTGTTCGTCACACTTCCACTCTATGATCCAATGGCAGTAGGCAGAATCTAGACTTACTGTTAAACATAACATTTCCTTCTTCAGATTCCAGTGAACATGTTGCCAGCACCAGTGCAAACTGACCTGATGGTGAAGGACAGTCACAGTCCCTAGTGGAAGACCTCTGATTGGCTGTGTGTATGTTCAGGATTGTCTGGGGATAGAGCCGTTGACCATATAAAACCTTGACTGCAGACTGCTTACACTTCCTAAGGGTTTACAGGGTTAGGGCTAGTTCTTCTTGTGGTGTTGTCTTCTTGGGATGCCCACTTCACAGCCTGTCTCTGAGACTCCCGATTTTATCAAACATGACCTTTAATTTGAAAATGGCACTAGGCCTAACTAGGAATTATACCCCAACTGGTTTTGCAGAACACCAGCTTAAAGTTGCCCTATAGCACGGGCACTATCCAGTTCAGTCAACAATGGCTTGCTTGGAGCAGACACCATTTAGGATCTTGACTGTAGGTGCCTAAAGTGCATTTTCCTTCAAATGTGGCACAATAAAGGGGAAATAAGCAGGCTTTCCAGCAGTTAAGATTTACTGTGAGGAACCATTGTTAAAGAAACAAAAAAGAAATCAAAGAAATAACTGACCAAACACAGATTTCCTTACATATTGTCCTAAGTTTAGTTAAATCCAAATGGAATATAAATTGTTAACCTTAATATCCTGTTTTTCCATTTTCTATAAAACAGCTTTGTTCCATTTGCAGTGCCCCAGTTGCTTCACATTTGGTGTTCACACTCATCCAGTCTAATTGTGGCACAAGAGGAGCTTGGTCTTTTATAGCATAGTAGACTAAGGCAAGGCAAGGCAAGTTTATTTGTATAGCACAATTCAACAACAAGGTGATTCAAAGTGCTTTACAGAGACATTAGAAACAAGAACAAATAAAAAGCATGATTTAAAATTGATTAAAACAAGCAAATAAACTAACTAACTAATTAACAAACAAACA
>NW_005187404.1:5155953-5167005 GCF_000239375.1 Pundamilia nyererei
TATCGCAGGTAAGCTCATAAGGAAAAAAGGGAAAAAATCAGCATAAAAATCAATAAAAATCAATAAAAGAAGCAAAGCATTTAAAGAGCAAAGAGAAGCAAAGCATTTAAAGAGCAAAGAGATGAAGCGTCCACACTCACAAAAGGGGGACTAAGGAAGATGAAACTGGTGATCAAGGAGCCCAAAGAGTTCAATTTGACGACTGAGTTTGTTTCCATGGTACCTGATAAATAGAAAGCTAATGCCATCATTTTGCCAGCGCTTAACATAAAATTACTTTATCTACAGTACGACTTGCTTATACTTATTACAAGCATAACTGTCTTAGTTTCCTGGAAGCATTCAGAGCATGTTATTTCTGCGCAGGAAGCTCTATGTAAAAAAGAAGGGAGATAATAGGTTTGTGCAAAGTCTACCAAATGTATTTTCTTTGGTTCATGATGAAAAATTTAGTTTGTGACTCACTAGTATTATCAGCAACTCTCTTTCAAATAAACCAGGGAACTAAGAAGGTATTTACTGATATTATTAAAATGTAAAACCAGGATTTGAACTCAGAAATTTATTACAAGACTGACGCTGATAACAGCTTTTACACTCAAATGAGACTTTTGCCAATTACTTCTCAATAAAGCTATGTACTACATTGGTGAGGCCTGGAAGTTTTGGAAGAGAATAATCTTCTTCTTTTTATTTAGCTACAGGAGATATTATTCATTATGACAAACTGCTTTGCCTCTGGCCAGATGAATTAAATTCTTAAGTAACAGAATTGTGAGGTATTTGCCTTTAACTGAAGCTACTTAAGCTCCAGTTTGCTATTTATCTTCACTCAGCTCGCTCAGCCTCTCTCCTGGGCTCTCTGCGGCTGCTGTCAGGTTATACAGTAAATCGTGACTATAGTTTTAAATCCTCGCAATGGTCCCTGCAGCAAACAGCGGAGTGAAACAAGCAGACTGCAGTGTATGTGGAATCCACATACTCTTCCCCTCAAAACCTGTGTGATGGAGCGGAAGCAGCTTTGTTCAGCAATCGCTACCCTTATCAGAGCAGCAAAATCAACAAAAAGCAATCCGCACTGCACAGAATTACGGTCTCGAATTTTCACGCGGCCACTAGAGGCTGCTTAATGTCAAAATGTAACTGTTGGTTGTAAAAGCAGCGTCCACAAATGACAAATCCATCTGTAACTGAAACACATGCCACTGAGCATTCCTTGTTTTTGTCCTCTTTAAGTGGCTTTGACTCTAGCTGTCCCCATTAAACTGTTATACTGTGTACTAAATGTATGATTAATGGTAATGACTATTCTAGTTATGAGGATTTGGTCTTGTATAACCATAATAAAGTGCTTGTTCAAGCCAAGTCATTCCATTACTGTAGCAGTCAACCCCAGGGCTCAGTCCTCCCACCTAATTCAGAGGTTTTGGAGGCCATATTTAAAATAGAGACCCTTAAAATGTGGCTGAAAAATGCAAGCCCTTCCCTTGAATTTAGAAACAGATGTGTTCTGCAATGACTCCTGTGTTTTGCTACTTGCATTTGTTTTTTTTCCTCTTTCAAGCATCTATGTTTTTTCTTTCTAAATGTGCTGTTAAATTGTTTACGCTGTTTTCTCAGTTCACCCTTGCTTTATCTTTTTATGTGTGCTTTTATAAGGTAAGACTGGAATGGCCTCTCAGGAGCTCATTACTATACTCTCAGGATCCACCAAATTACTATGCACGCGCTGTAGTTCAGACAATGTTTTGATCTTTCGTGTTGTAAAACATCAATCTCTGCAAAATGTTTACCTTCAAGTGGCCACCGGTCACAAGTAAATAAATTTCAATTCCACTTGAATTGGATCATTGAAAAAAAAAGTGTAAGTTAAATAACAGAAACCAGCCGTAAACCCTTCTGATTTTTTTGAAGGACTTTCCATTAGCTTGGTAAACAATTTGCCCGAGCTGTCTTTCATGTGTGAACAAAGTGGCTGATCTCTTACGTATAGAACTTCCTTGACTTTTAAGCTGATATTTCCAAATTTGTCTGCACTTTGAAAATAACTTCCTGCTAATAAAGTCAGACTTGACAAAGGCCACAGAAACATGCGGTTTGATTTGGTTTTATCTTAGATGTAAGTCATCCGAGGACAAGGCAGAGGTCTGGCCTTCAGGGGCTCTGAAAGATATTTACACATTACAACGTAACACATAAATATCTGGGTGTTCGGTGAAGAATGAGTAAGAGGTGAAACGATTCATTATTTAAAAACTCATGGATAATTATAGCTTGTGAAAAACTTGCAGTCATTACTTACATTTTCTCAATATACATGTAGCATTAATGAATACTAGACATCTCCCTGTCTGCTCCGTGGTAAGTCGTCATCAGTTCACATCCTTATTATTTTGGATTTCTTTATTTCGTTGGCATTATTGTGCATGGTACTATGAAGTCTCACCTACTTGTATTCTATCACCTGAATAATGGATTCCCTGAATCTGAATCTGGCTTGAGCAGAGCTGTCAGTGCATATCGAATGAAAAAGAAAATCTTTTACTTTATCTTTATCTCCATACTCTTTCATTTCTAGGTATTTGTACATAGCGTGTCACTGATAAATGCAACTTTTGAACATCACCGTTTTTCAAAGTGTGCAGCAGCAGTCACCTACAGCAGTCCTGGACAGCCGAACGTATGACAAACAACTCTTATTCAAACAGACACAAGAGGAGGTGTCATGCATTTAGAGTTTCTCCTTCGAGGTACAAACTCACAGCCTCTGGATTAATAACACAAACAGCCAAACATGCAGTTTGGCACAAACGGGTGTCTGGTGAGTAAGGAGCGTGTAGCTGCATATACACCCAGACTTACAGTGGCATTTCATCTAGATAACACATGCTTCTGATATACAACATATGGAACATGGGCCTTAGAATTTCAGGGAAACCATAGCAACCACTGATTAAAGAAACTGTGTGCTTAACTGAGCAGCTGTTTTCCTGCAATCCAGTGCCATGTCAAATATTGAATATGATAAGCCACTGACTTTCCAGCCCAAAAATATGGTAATGTGGCAAAAAATAAATAAATAAATCAAATTAATTAATTAATTTTTCTTACTGGTGTGCCGCCCATCAGCAAGGACATATCTTCAGACTATCTTCCTCCAGACCAAGCTGTTGTGGTATTAAATTAGTTTTATTTTATTTTTCTGCAGTGTTGAATTTATGATCAGATGGGGAGTCCGATTTGATTCATAGATTCGCAAAAAGAAAACAATATAAATTATCTTTGACATGGAGCTTAGATGATATAAATTGTCTTTTATGCAGATGCACAGACAAAACTAAGCATATGTGGCAGGAGAACGGGTTATGGAAATGAATCCAAAGTAATCTAAGCAATGTGGCAGCCTCCCAGCTATGGTTTGAATTGAGTCTACCTGTCATATTTTAAGGACACCCATTGCTAGAAATGCAGATTTATTTAAAGCTTTTATTTTTTGTAAATGACTACATGTGTAGAATATTTAATAAAGTTTTTAAGCTATGAAGTAATTTCAGGATTTCTTCCTAGCAGCGGGTGCAGGCTGTTGGAAGCCATTAAGAAACCACATTAGATCACACAGATTTTTAACAGGCAATCAGGAGTGACAGCGAGGGTGCTGCCCTTAGAGGTGGTGTATTGACATCGTGGCTGTTTTTACTGCTGTTATAGTGGCTTCATATAACTTGAATTCTCTTTTTCTTTCTGCTGTATTTTATGTTATGCAGGAGCATAATGCTTATCATTCACGTTCTTCTTTTTTTCTTGTTTTTTTTTCTATTGTAATTATGTCTTGATTCATTCTCAATCATCCAGATGAGGAACTCCAAAAAGTTGATTCTGTCCATCTGGACGCAGATAAACAGAATCAACTTCTTGGGATATTCTATTGATGAATTTTAAACAGCCTACACAAAACTATTCAAGGACCGCAAGACGTAGTTTGGAATATATTATAAGGTGTGCTAAATCACAATACCAACTCAATGCATTTGGTTAGAATGATCAATAAAATCTTAATTTAGATTTTTGTTTCTACAGCTCTGAGATAAGGAAGGATTAAAACAGAAAATATATATAGTTGCTGGTCATTCTGTGGGGACTAATCTCTGTGTTTGTGCCTTCTAAATCTGTCTGTATTGACTAAATACAGGATGTGCTGACAAAGCAATGAATTTTGGCTTTGCTTTCTTGTCTCGGGGAGATGATATCATGGTGATATATGGTAGAAGTAAGATTGAAGCAAACTGCAACCTCTGGCTGTTCACCAGTATTTGTTTTAGGAAGCCAACAAATGAGGATCTCTTTTAAAAAGGCATTTTTAATATGCTTTAATCTTTATGTTAGGTAAACTTTGGAATCTTAGCAGTAATGTTCAGGTGTTTGTGACATTTCACTTAAAGTCAGGTTGTTTGTTATACATAAATAAATGCATAAATAAAGAGCTGTGTAAAATCATAAAACCTGATGTTCTGCATAGTATTAGAAGCATTTGTTTATTACTCATGTTATATATCATTGGTAATTAATTTTATTCCAAATATAAAAAAAGCAGTGCAAATATTTTGGTCTAATAATAGTAATAGTAATAAGAAGAAACATGACTCTACTGTGCAAACTTTGTGTGTGAGATTTTGCTGTCTAGAGAAGCTTACAGCATCTTTTAATTTCTGGATGAAATTGCAAATAATTCACCAGGAATATCGTAGTAAAAGTGCACAATTCTCCTGCGACCTCTTGAGTAATCATGTGGAAAGGAAAGCGCTATAAAATACCCTAGAAAAAAAAATGCTCAAAGAGAGATATAGGGGATATTTTTTGTTGAGATAAAATCAGTGTACACGGAGGGTTCCAATTCAGTGGGGAGACGGGACGTGCAGCAGTTCAGAGATGAGTTTTTAAACCCCCAAACTAAAGATGCAGAGCTGCTGCACTGACTACAGAATGAGAGAGACTCTGAAAATTAGTTTTTTTCAAGGTGGAGAAATGTTGCATAAACGCATTTGATGCAACCCCCCACCACCCCACACACACACACATGCACACAAAAAAAGAAAAAAACAATTTGAAAATGCACAAAATTGCCCATTTGCTGTTCTATAGCGAAGACACATCATTTACATGAAGTACAATGCAAATGTTGATATACACTTTGACAACCCAATGTTCTGGCAGCTTGTGGGACCTGGTTATTGAAACAAAGTAAACCGTGGTGCACAGCCTTTTTCAGATTTGAAGGATGCTTTGAAGGGGTTTTCTTTTTTTGGTGAGATTAAAATGTTGAACAATTACACATAATGTGTGGGCTACCTTTTCTAATGAAGTTCTACATAATATTAGGGAAAGCAAAATAGCTAATTAGGTATTTTGTGCTGAAGGAAGTTAAACTATCTTCTCATTTAATTACATGCAGGAAGTAAATTATTTTGGTTGCACCAAAACACGTGTGCTTTTTTGAGTACTTGTTGCTTTAATACTTTTCACCACCATCACAGTACTCACATTGCCTCAGTATGATGTTTAAAAACATCTTGACAGCACAACCACAGAATGGAACGATAATCTGCACACTGGGAGCAATGTACAATGCAAGCGCAGAGTGGTTAAACCATTAAGCTCGGAGGTATGGAAAACAGGGTAGCATGATGTTTTGATACTAACTCAGTCCCAACAGTGATTTCAAATGTGTGCTGAAATATGAAAGTGGCAATTAATGTACTAAATAAATGAAAGCAGAACTCCAGAGATTTTACAAATCAGGGTTTGTTTTGATTTTGGGGGAGCGGTACCAATGCATGTGAACACAGCTGCCTAAAGCTGTGTTCACATTAGAGATGGCACGATACCACTTTTTTATGTCCGATACCGATACCGATATCATAAATTTGGATATCTGCCGATACCGATATGAATCCGATATAGTGTTTTTTAATCAACAAAACTGTTTTTTTTAAATATCTTGCTGCATTTTGTATGAGTTCATACTCAAGTTTAAAACAACAACTACACTAAAGCTATTCTGTTATACCTATATGCAAAAAAAAAATTATTTCATAGTTCAGCAATACTGATCAATCTAATAAACTTAAACCTACACCATCCTCCCTATTCTGGTATTTTAAAGAGTACTTAGCGTAAATATTAAGCAACCTAACTAATAGGGTTCCAACTCCCAGCAACAACAAAAATAAATAAATAAAAAATAGGGAACCACCCCTCACGCTCCACCTCATGATGCTTAATCAACGTAATCAACCTTAATTTGATGCAGTGTGAAAAAATAAATGCACAGAAATCAATTATTTTTCAAGAAATATTAAATAGATTCAACATCTTTCTTCAACAAAATTGCAGACTGCACAGATGGTACCTTCCCAAAGGAAAAAGTACTATAGCTTACTAGGGTATATATATTAGACTTAATAGTCACTATATACAGTAATTGACTTCTATTCATTTTACATCAAATTAAAACTTTGGGTGTCAGATTCGGATAATTATTTATTAAAAGCTAGACATTTTAAATGAGAATAAGAAAGAAAAGTATGTCTTTGTGCCCCCTTTTCCCTGTTCATGCCCTATCGGCCCCCCTGGCTAAACTTTGCTAGATCCGCCCCTGCACAGTTACCAGCCGTCAGCTACGTAGAAAAAGATCCTCGAGTAGAAAGTAATATTAAATACATTCTAACAACAGCTGATCAAGCTTAAAGGTGCTGCTGTTGTTCAGCCGCTGGTTTCCTCTTTCTGGTGCAAAGTGGGCCAAAAACAAACCAGAGAGACGGACTCGCGACAGAAAAGCCGATCAGCTGATCGTTAAGCAGTTTCATGATTGAAGCAGCAGCAGGAGAGCAAGAGGCAGTCGCTCGTTAAGCTTAACGCAGGAATGCTTTACAAACATTCAGAGATGGACTTACACACTTGCTTTACTTCTCCCGGGGATAACTTTGTCGGAGATGAAATGCCGGGTTGCTAGCGAAGCTCCAAATGCTATCCAGACCACCGACAGGTCCCGCATGCCACAGCCGCTCCATCACGTGATGCATACTGCTCCGACGTGCTAACGTTCTGAGGTGAGTTATGGCATGTTGCAAGTTTTGTGAGGTGCTTTCGTGATATTTAATGGATCGGATTACATTTTTTATTTTTCTCCGATATCCGATCCAGTAATTTAGGTCAGTATCGGACCGATACCGATACGTAATATCGGATCGGTCCATCTCTAGTTCACATGCAAAAATTTGCAAAAATTTTGTGTATTTCCAACTGTTTGGTGAATGGTTGCTGTAGGTTACTCACTGTTGCAAAGAAGTTACTGCACCACATACCTCCTTGTGATTATTTTGGTCACTAGAAGATTGCAGCGGTTGCTTGTAGGTTGCATGGAAGGTGACAATTTGTTTGCAAACACTCGCTAGCTGCACAAATGTTACACAAATGGGAAATGTAGAATGTACAGTTTACATTGCATTCTCACAGTTTCACTGTGCAGACAAGTCGTGCCTGGTGTCAATCAACACAAACTTCCTAACTGGTTGCTGAAATCGCATTCTTCAGATGGTTGTCACCGACTTGACTCTAGGCCAGTATAACCGGGGCCTTAACCAGTACAAGCAAAACACATCATCAACCAAAATTTTAAATGTGTTGCAATATGCAACTTAAAAGGTTTGTAATAAGCTCAAAGTAACCAAAAACAAAGAGCAACCAAACAGATAGACAGGTATATATAGCAAAGTAATAAATAAGCAACTCACTTTTTCTGCTGAAAAGACATCTGTCGCTAAGCTCAAAGTAGATTCCTGGTAGGAATATAAAGTAGTTACATAAACATTTAATCACAGTGAGTATAGATGTCATCGACTCTTTCATCACTGAAAAAAAAAGAGCTACAATACTTTTTTTTTTTGCTATGTATGCATCCAAATGAGGAGTATCTTCAAGGAGTGGTGGGCGATGTCATTTTTCCCTAGTTGAAAGGTGAGATTAAGAAAAGCTTTTTACATATTTAAAGATAATTATAATGAGAAGAGTTTCTATGGAGATGTACCTGCTTAAAACAGAACTAGCATTGGGGTTAAGTCTAAAGTTAGTTCACTAACTCATTAATTCTGCCTCGTGAGACTCTTGATGAATGTAATTTTGAAACCTTTAGTCTGAGGATCTGCTATAAAAAAGCTAAATAAATATTATTTTAAAAACAATTCAGTCTCTCTTTTTTACATTTATGTTGTCAAGTACATCATGGCAGAATTGCTGTAAGTAAGTAGATTATTATTATGCTTAGAATCAAACCCAAATCCATATTACTCATGATCAGATAAAAGTTAGCAGATTCACCTCCTTAGTTGATTACATATTATTACTATGCATTAACACAATACAGTTATACCCATTAGTTATACTGCAGACTGCCCAAATGTACAGAAGGATAATGCATGAGATTAAAAATTAAAAAGTAGTTTAGATTCATAAACCTAACCAGCAGCATCTGAATTACATCCGTCCACCCATGCATTATCTTGTGTTTATCCATTTCAGCTTTGTGATAGAGCTGGAGCTTAAAGTCCTCACTCAAAACCCAATTTACAAAAATAGAAAACAGAAAATGAACTGCAATTTTTGGAATAAATGCCCAGCAAAATGCTACTACCAACTCCATCGCACTCAAATGGAGACACTCTCATTAGTTATTCAAACATATCAAAAACATTTAATGTTATGATCATTTAATAATTGGGGCTATAATTCATCACGAACAGCTGTTATTTTTTTTCGCCTTCTTCTTTATGCTAATATTGACAAAGTAGATGTTCTAACGAAATCAGCTTACCAGTCAAATATTTTGTTTGTGTTATGAAGGCGCTTGTTACCCCCCGCCCCAGTCAACACTTCATTTTTAAGTGGGGTGTAACTATGCAGTTAATTTAATGTTTGTGCTGCAGGATTTATCACACCGGACATTTACTTTATGCTCAGCTTCAAAGACAAGATGAATTTTCCCTGGAGTGGCAAACAGATTTTTAATATCACATAGCTGACAATTACATCCTGTGTTTTTTTGTTTGTGTGTGTACTTTGTTCTTCATTTTATCCTTATACTTAAGTTTTGCAGTCTAATTGGTAACACACCCTGAAAGTTAGAAAGCCACATACAAATTATCCAACTGCCAACCAAGGTTGCTAATGTCTACTAGTTGGTAAACGATATATTTCTATACATTTATATTTATTTGGGTTTTTGTTTTGCTGGCAGTTCTTCTCATTGCCAGAAATCAGCAGTTGTTCAGTTGGGAATACTGAGAAGGTAGTAAAATGTTTTGTGCTGCTTCAGATCAACAAACTCATCTGTCATAGCTAATTGTTTTGACACATCTCTGCAGATTTCCAGGAAAAACAGGATATTAAATGCAATGTTTTCCTTCCAACTTGTTTTATCTGATCAGCATCTCGAAACATGATGAACAAAATGGAAAAAGAAAATGAGGCAAATCGAAAGACAAAGAACCAAGTGGCTGAAGAGATTTGAGTGAAACAGAAAAGTTTATCTATTTTTTGCAACATGTGTGTGTTTTTTAAACACATTTTTTCATCTTGAAAGATTTTGTCCCTGAATGAAAAGCAATATTGCAGTCTTGGTTCAAACTAAAAATACAAGAACATTTAGTCAAATAAAGACAAACAGCTTCACCAAACTCTGTAATTATAAGAGATACAACCCTGCATCATGTTATGATTTATAAATTATACAGAATGCATGTCAGTGCTTCAATTAAAAATGTTCACCCATCCATTATTGTAAGGATCAGACACATAGAAGGCACAGACATCTTTTTTGCCAGTACAATGTAAGTGTAAACAAACAGAGTCTGTGTGCTGACATTTAACAAATGGCCTGACATGAAGTCTTAATGATATTTTTTCATCTGTTCTTGGGTCAGTATGTAAACTCTTCCCTGTACAGACAGCCAGCTAACCAGGCAAACAGACAAACAGCAACTATCAAAGAGACCTAAAGACAACAGAAAGCTTTCAAGGACCGTTTGAAGCCAGACCACTTCCAGACCTTTCGATACTACACCAATGCATGGATTTTTTGAACAGGTGAATTATGTGATAAATTGCTTTTTCTTTATGCCACAAGCTGGATATGTAATAAATTGTGAGAATTGAGCAAACTTTATTTAAATCTTAGATTTTCTTTCTAATGAATATATTCAGCTTGAATCAGTTAAACAGAACATGAGCAGAGAAAAAAAGAAAAGAAAAAAGAAAAGGCGTAGAGGGTGACTTTGCCTCTAAACAGGAAAACGAGTAGGAAAGGGGTTAAAGTAGGGGAACCCTAGAATCAGTTGTAGTGGCTCAAGGTGGGTAAAGAATCATAACTCACAATAATTTTTATTATGAGTGGCACATTTTCTTAATATACATGCAGTGATCTGTGCTACTATGCTGCTGTGAGGTTTACTGATACTGATTCTGGATTTACCCAACTGAATTCAACAAGAGGTCATGGGATGTCCTGACTGGTTTCCATCCTCTGCACTGACAGGATATTGTTTATACTGTCTATACTACAAGGTATAAAGTCTGTATGAAGGTGGGATTCAGTGAACGAATCTCATCAGCTTAAACTGATGTCTGTTATACTTGATTAACCTAACTCTGACCATGAGCACCACAGCCACCTTGCACCAGTCAGACACTATTCTTTACTTTAAATCCACAGTACAGCAGAGTGTTTTCATGCAACCTTTAAATAACACAGTTAGTCTACCTCAGTTTATTTGTCAATACTTTTCACGGTATGATAAAACATAATGTCACATGTAAAGACCAAACTTATCAAATACCTGGCTGTGGTTCTGACCTGAATGGGGCTTTGGTAGATCTTGGGTGTTTTTTCTGCATGCTCACTGCTCCTTGGTAGTTACGGGGCTAGCTTGGGGGCTTGGCGTTATGAGGGTGCTGCACCTGGGGTTCTGGCTGGCCCTGGGCTGCTGCTCGGGTCATGGCTGC
>NW_005187404.1:5167035-5191345 GCF_000239375.1 Pundamilia nyererei
CCAAAGTACCTCCTCTCTGGCTTCTGAGTAACAGCGGTATTGTGGGGGGGGGGTCCTTTCCTCCCCATCCCTAATTACTTCCTATGTACTTCTCCTTGCCACACTCCCTGCCAGTGGTTGAACACTAGAGTGTGTGCTAGGCTTGTTCCTGTCGTCCCCCTGGCTTTGTCCCCCTGCTGGAGGATGGGGTGTCCCAAGGTTTTTAGTCTCTGGGCCCGGAGCTTAGTCTGCTCTGGTATTGCTGGCTGCCGCTGGAGCCTGAGGGCTCATTGCTACAGCCCCCTGGGGCTTCTGCACTGTGGCTGCTGGGTGGCTGGGCCGCAGTTGTCCCTGCGGTGGTCCTCCTGGTGCTCTCGTGACTTGAGTGCCCACTGGATGATTGGGGCCCAGGTCTCCACCATGGCTGCTTCATATCCTGGGGGGTGGGACTGTGGCTCCCCATACCCACTATTCGACACTGCATGCAAAAACCTTATGAACACAAGTGCACTCATGCACACAGGTCTGGAGGCAGGTACCCGCGTGCACACACTATCTTGGGCTGCTGTCTCCAAAAATGTTGTTACTGTAAATTTAGTACTGTGTGATGTTCAGTAACATTGTCATTGTTATTTTTGCACATGTTGGTTGATCTTACCCATATGGAAAAGATATATATAAATCTTATAAAGTTTATATCTGTCTTGTGTGAAACTTGTATGAAAAGCATACGAGAGTGAAAACAGATATAAGATCTCTTGAAAAATTATATAATGAAACTTGTATGTTTTGGATACTTACTAAAACAATATATGAAAGTAATGAGAAAGTGGCCACTTTCATGAGTAAATCATGTAAGTTTTTACTATTTCTTTTCCATGGGTAACCTCTGACTATGACACATGGTTTCGCTTCTTTTTATGTGACATCGCCAAGTGATTGATACACAAACAGGATACCTGTCATGTGACCTGAAACAATAACTCCCCTCAAATACGTCAAAGCAAAAGTAACAAGCCTGTTTTGTTTAGAAAATACAAATATTTGTTTAAAAATAGAGTAAAAGTAAAAAGTAAAGTACAGATAACTGCAAACTCCACCTAAGGGTTAATAAAGTTAATAAAGCAGTTAGTGACTGTCTCTTCAGCTTAGTCACAGTCATGAAATCACAGCATTATTCTTCTTACACAAACAATATGGGAATAAACTATGAGCAAAAAACCCTAAAACTTTTACAGTTCCGCCTCTGTAAAACACCACAATGGATTTTACATCAAACCACCAAGATGTGATTAAATTCACACTTTCAACTTTAATTCATGGAATTTTTTTTTAATTAACTGTTCACGAATTACATTCATTTTTATAGTTTTCAGAGGCTCAAAAGAAATTGGAGAATTGACCAACAAGCGGTTTCATGGCCACCAGCACCCACTAACTCATAAACCCAAAACAAATTAAGCAGACAGAAGATTCAAGTGTTGAATTCGCATTTGGTAGCTGTTCAGTAGAACTCTCAATGTAATATAGTTCCAACGAGATGTCAGTGTGTAAGTGAGGGAGACCATCGTTAGTTTGAAAAATTTTCAGACTGACTAGTTGGTACAATCTGGTACATTCTTAAAATAAGAAACAATCGGGCCTGCTCAGTCACATCCCAAGGCCTGAAAGACCATGGAAGTGCTGTCATGAACTTAATCAAGAGGCTCCTTTATAAATGGAAATACAGAGGGTGTACAACAAGATCCAGCAAGGCCAAAATAAACTTTGTCATTAAACATCTAAAAGATGCTGCACAGCTCTGAGAAAAAATATCTTTGGACAGAAAAAAAACAAGATTAAATTATACTGGAATGGTGGGTAAAGAGAAGGAATGAAAGAAGCTCTGCAGATCTAGAGCACACCACATAATGTCCATGACATGCTATGTCATGGACATGTGTGGCTGTTGATTGAAGTAGCAAGGCAGAACTGTACAGGGCTATACTCTGCTCAGATTCAGACAAATAGTAAGAAACTGTGTGGTGCTTCACGGTGCAAGAAAACAAACAAAACTGTTTTATTGTCCAAAACCTATTGACCTACATGTATATACTTTATTGAAATGTCTTTCTTCTTTGTCCTTCTGGTAAATTTTGCCTACAGTTTTGTTCTTTAGCCCTCTGTACAGTGTGCTGTTCTTACACATTCACAACACAGTGTCTGTGGATCTCTCTGGTGTCTCACCCACACATATCAATTTGCCTCTGTGCCTTGCTCCTTTCTGTTGTCTCTCATCCCTTCTCACTCAGACTTCCCTCTGGTGGCGGCTTGGTTTTCATTCAGTCATCTTGTGCTCCTGGCATTTGTTGTGTCAAAGTGTTGTAAACTTGAGGCCTCTGGCTCTCTTTTCCCCACGTCCACTCCTTGTGCAACCCTTTTGATTCTGTTATTCTCACCCTGAATTTTCTCTGCTCTCACTTGTTGTATCATCTCATATCAGCTTTGCTTTTTCTAGTATAGCTCTGTCCTGGATCCATTCCTCCCAACGTAACTCCTGTCTCCTTGATCTTCTTTTCTCTGCTTCACAACACGAAATATAAGAAGCATAGCTCAAACACAGATTGTCGTGTCAAGGGACTACAGAGTTTAAATGTATGTTTTTGTGTGTGTAGGTGTCAGCGGCAGAGTATTTTTAGTTATTTATTGCTGATACATGTAGTAAACAAGTCTGGAAATAGCACTTGTCAGATATGAGGCAGTATCACATGCCATTACAGTGAGTGTAATATTTCAAAATAAATAAAAAGACATTTAAGGAAGCACAAATTAAAAATAAGTTGATTTTGATTTATTACTGGGAACTATTGGCACTTTTTCTCCCTGGCAAAATCCTTGTAGTTAGAAGATGTTATGTTGGAAGCCTAATAATACAAAGCTGTCTCTGTCTTAGAAGTCAAACTTCATCAGTTTATGGCACAGAGAACAGGTCAGTTTTATACCGTGCAGTAACAGAATACACTGGCATACATGTATTTTTTGTAGTGCTAAAAAAGATAATATAATTCACACTGTGTGCAAACAAAGGTAGTACATGAAGCTACAGGTGAAAGTAGAAAAGTGTCATTGTATGAACAAAAACTTGGACATGTCCAGATATGTCGGGGTTCTGGGGACAGCAGTTTAAAGAAACATTTCCAGACTTCCCTTTCCCCAGTCACCACCTTTAGCTCCTTTGGGGGAAATCCAAGGCCTTCCAGGGAAAGCCAAGAGAAATAACATGACTGTGAAATAATGTCCTCAGTGTGCCTTTGGGTCGCCTCCCAGTTTGATGTGGTCGAAACACCTATTCAAGGAGTCATCCACGAGGCATCCAAGCCAACCTCAACTATAGCTCTTTTAATCTAATCTGAAGCTATCCCAGATGACTCAGGTCTGCACCTTATTTTTAAGAGGAAAGCCAGGCACCCTTCAAAAAAATTGAATTTCTTCCATTTGAATCCACAATGTTATACTTTCTGTCACTACCCACAGCTCTAGAATATAGGTTTGGTACAAAATCTGTATCACTGCAGGAAATACCCCAATCTGTCTGTAAATTTCCATCCCTGCCCCACTCGTGAATAAGACCACCTCAGCTCAGCATCTCCACTTACGGCAGAAGTTCATTTACAACCCAGAGTGGGCACTACACACCTTCTCAGTTTATAAATTAGGCACAAAAAGCTGTCTATTGCTTGTGTTCCTGAATATACTACTAACTTAATCACTTGTTCATGTTAGCAATCACAAATGTTTAAGTAATGCATTTAAATTACTTATCAAAGCATGTATGTTTGTCTTGAAAAAGTGGAAGTTCAGTGTGGCAAACATTGTTTTTAAACTTAAACCATGATTCTTTTGTAAACCTAACTTGAAGTGCCTAACACCAACAAGCCCTCTATAGTGCCTAAACCTAACCAAGTTGTTTCCAAGGTGTAAACTTAATCAAGTTATTGTTAATGCCTAAACTTAAACACACAACATATTAGATAATTAATAATGTGAGAAGTAGTTATAACATCTATAACATGCAAATGATGCACGAGTTAAACTTGGGTTTCTAGCATGAGAAGCAAGCTGACTCTATAAAAGTTAAGAACAGAGTCAGCGATGAAGGTCAAAACCCACTGGGAATGGCTCTAACTTATTTCCAGTATAGTGAACCAAGCTCCCACATCAACAATACAAAATACTCTGAATGTAGCCCCCATAGTTTAGCCTAAAGGATGAAGTTCATGAAACACTTGGTTGGACAAACTCCAACACACCTTTGAATATCTGTGAAAGGTAAGGAGCTGTGCAGTGCTCAGTTTAAGATTCAGTTAAGGAGTGGACTGGCCTCTCCTCTACCCAGGTGTAGACTGTCACAATGAGTTTGTTGCTCTTAAAGTTGGAACACATCTATTTCCACCTCCTTGTAAAGAGCCTAAAGCCAGTTTCAGTAGCCAGGAACTATCAAAGCCTCTGACATTATATGTTGTAAGGGGTATTCTGACCTTCATAGGGTTTGTCAAGCCAAATTGGTCCTTTCTGAAGATCCAGACTGTGATTCCAAATTATGTTAGCAATAAGGATTCAGGAAATCGACCCTAGAGTCACGGAGTCGGGCCTGAGGGAAGGGCTTGTCATTTTGAGGATCACCATAAGCAGAAAGATTTGACACTCTTCATGTAGTCTTATCATGGTCACACTGTATTCTTCATAAATTCATCCAATAATCAACAAACTCTCTTTTCTTGTTTTACTAGGTCTGGTGGAAAACGTATCACTCATACGACATGCATTACAAACTTTTATTGATTACTTTTAGGTGACTCAGGATTCCTGCCTGTTTGCACTATATTTACATTTTTTCAGGGTCTTGGCAAATGGGTTTGTTTAGACACAATACATAGGACACTACAGTATTATTACAATTACATGTTAAGGACCTATGTACTTAAATAGAAAACGTTTATCATTTAAAATTACTGATCGCTTACATTTTTAGTAGCAATGAAGATATTCAGTTTCCAGTCACATTACTGATTAGTGAAGGATGTGAATCCACCTTTAAAGTCAACAATAATAATTTCAGGTTTAGTCTCAAGTACAAAAAGACTTTCAGCCTTTTTTCTTTGTTGGGCAGACTAACTAATAAAACATGGCAGCCCTCACGCATAATTTCCCACTTAGTGTCACGGTTCTGGGTCCGTTGGACCCAGTATTTTGAGTTTATTATATTTCGGTTTAATTCTGCTTCATGGATTGTTTTCTTATTCTCGTAGTGATGATGATTATTATTAGTTTCTTGTTTCTGTTTATCCGTGCTTAAGGATTTGTTCTCAGTTATATCTCATGTTTAGTATAGTTGAGTTCCATGTGTCATTTTCTGTCTCTCTGTGTTGAGTCCTTGTCTCTGAGTAGTAATTCATGTTTCCTGTTTTATTGTGAAAGTCGTTGTCTTATGTTAGTGTGTGCAGCTTGGTTCCCCCCGTCTCGTTAACCCTGATCTCTCCCAGCTGTGTCTCCCTCCTGTTGCCCATTCGCTGATTACCACCCTGTGTATATTAGCCCTGTGTTTTCCTGTGCTCAGTGTCGCGTCGTACCCTCAGAATTATGCCTGTGTGTTCAGTTCTCAGTGTCACTGTTCAGTTGTCGTTTATCACCAGCAATAAAGCTAAGGTTCTCAGTTTCAATTCAGTCTCAGAGTCTCGCATTTGGATCCTCCTCTCCATCCGCCTGCACACAGAGCCCTGACACTTAGATTCTGTGTTTGAATGTAGGGAGAGACTTTAGAAAAGAGCAGTGTGTGTTTATAGACAGCAGCATGGCAGGGTCTGGCATCTCCTTCTGTAATTTGACTCTGTGCTAAATGAAGACAAACAAAATGCCTAAAACCAATGTTTCCTGAACACCCAGTTCTCCTTCATAATGACCCTTTCTCACTTTTCTGCTTCATAGTTACTTTAATTGTGTCTTTTTTTCAAACGTTTTCATCAATTCAGCAGCACTTGTGTGTTCACTATAACCATCAACACAAGAAGCTACTTTTCAGCTGCTCCCTTATTCACAAGAGGTCGCCACAGCAGGGAGCTTCGCATTCTTGATTCGGCAGAGTTTTTACACCGGATGGCCTTCCTGACGCAACCCTAAAGGGATTTGTTTCTCCTCCTGGGATCAAACTATGGAGCCACTCGCAACCATCAACACAAGAAAACAATTTTTCTGTGTCTGAAGAGGATGTGCCTTCCCAGTACAATCATTTCTGTTTTGGCTGATGGCGGAGTCTTTGGTGTGGGTCAAACCCTCCTCGCCTGTGTTCAATTGCTTTATCTGGAACTGAGTGTAAGAGGTAGAGGTGGTACCACACTACTCTGCCTGACCGTTTCCGTCACTGTGATGATTCTTAAGGGCTTTACACGTTTTTTGCACATTATATTTCATGTGCCGTTCACGTAGAACACATTCAGTTTTTCCAGATCAAGCTCAGTTTTTATGATTTTTCACATGTGAATGAACAGATTGGTCAAAGACACACAGCTAGATGCTGCTCCCGGTCAGCTTGCTGACATTATTCCGCTGCCTCCTCAGATGTGGTTCTGCCAACAGGAGGAGCTCTGCCAACAAAAGCTTAAACTGCCCCACGGACATCCTGAAATATGTACGAAAGCAGCCGTAATACAGCTTCAACTCCTGGATTAAACCATAAATTTCTCTCTGCTTTTCTTGAGAATTGGATGAACCCAGACTCTCAATCTCCTCCTTTTCTCATTAAGAAACATCAGGACAAGTTAAATTTTTTTCATGTTTTGCAAAAACCCAACACTTTGTGGGCTTGAACATAAGACAATTCAAGAATCCTCTTACCCACAATCTGGTCATAAATCAAGCTTCCTTGCTTCTCCTCCTCATCACTACCTGGACCTCCAGACATCTGCGACTCACACTTAGCCCGCCTGCCCGCTCTCCACCTGGTTCCCGTGGATACCCACCTGCTGACCCGGTACACCTTCCATGTTCTGCCTCGCCACATTCTCAAGTAAGACTCGATTTGTTTCAGGTTATGCACCAACTAACTATATTCATTCCCTGGGCAACAAATTAACTCTCATTCTTTCCTCTGGCAGAGCTCCTGTGATCCCTCACGCGTTGAAGTGGTTCTGGTTCCCCAGCTGTAAACCCTTATTTGGTCATTTTCTTTCCAATAAATCTCTCTTAGTTAAAAGACTCTGCATTTCGAATGTATCCAAACAGCCCAGCATTATGACAGCACAAGGACAAAATTTCAATAGTAGAAGACAGTTACTGTTGTCTATCAGTTAAAATCAACACCAAATAAACAAGGTAAATATGTTAAAAGAAAATCTTCTAAAGTGAGCATGCAAAGCAGTCAATTCACCCTGTAATACTACTGTAGCCCAGATCAAAATTATGAGTTAAAGAATAAGCACAACGTCAGTTCCAAATCAGTTAGCGTACTGTGTAAAATGTGCACAAAGAGTGCATTGATTGACAAATCCCATATTGTATTCAAAGAAGAACATAGAAAACCAGAGACATTTAACAATTTCTTTTATATTTTAGTATGACATGAAAAAAATAGCATTTTTGAATTTATTGGCGGCAACAGGTTTTTTAAAAAAAAGTTGAGAGGGGCAACAAAAAGCTGGAAAAGTAAGTGGCAATAAAAAGAAACAACTGGAGGAACATTTTGTAACTAATTAGGTTATGTAGAAATAGGTAATTAAAGGCGGAGTTTTTAGAATTAAAGATCAGCAGAGGTTTACCAATCTACAAAAAAATGCATCTATTTCTGAGCATAAAATGGTGAAGACTTTGAATATCTCATCATTCACAGTACATAATATCAAAAAAAAAAACATTCTTAGAATCTGGAGAAAACTCTGTGCACAAAGAATAAGTCTGACAATCAGTTTAGGATGCCCTCAGGCAGTACCGTGTTAAGAACAAGCATGTTTCTGTCATGGTAATCCCTGCATGTAGGAACACATCCAAAAGTGGTCACTGTGTGACCACAAATGCAGTTTAAAGCTCTATCATGCAAAGAAGAAGCCATGCATGAACATTTCCCTGGAAAACTGCCATCTTCTCTGGGCCAAAGCTCATTTAAAATAGATTGGGACAAAATGGAAAAGTGTTCTGTGGTCAGACAAATCAAAATTTAAAATTATTTTTTGGAAAACATATACACAGCATCCTCTGGACTGAAGAGAAATTGCTACTTGCACATTGGGAAAGGCACCATCGGTGCTGAAAGGACTGATGGTGAGCAACATATGCGCCCAGTCAGCCGACGTCTTTTTCAGGGAAGGCATGTCATATTCCATCAAGACGATGCTAAACCACATTCTGCATCTACAGCACGGCTTTGTAGTTAAAGAGTCCATGTGCTGAACTTGCCTGCCTACAATACAGATCTTTCAATTACTGAAAACATTTGGCTCATTATTGCAAAAACAACAACAACCAAAAAAAAAAAATCCAGCCGCTGGTTTCCACATTTCCCAGATGTTTTGGGGCTGTTCTTAAAAGAAGAGAGGATGCTTCACAGTGGAAAACATGTTCCTGTCACATGTTGCTGCCATCAAATGCCAAAATAACCTAAGTTTTTTCATAAGATGGTACATTTACTAAAAACAACATGGATTTTTAAAAATTGAAATTTTTGTAAATCTGCATTCTGTTTTTATTTTTATTTTACACAGTGTGCGAACTGTATAAGAACCGGGTTTGTAGAAGACGTGCTGGCTAGACTGCGCATTTTTCTTTTATGCAGTCTGTTATTAAAACCGGAAGGTCTTGGTCAGTCACCACTGGAGAGCAGGATTAACCAGACAGTACGCCAGCTGGGGTTCATTTCTAGCCTCGCATGGATTCCTGGCTTCTTGCCATGCCTCCTTAAACACTTACATTTTCAAATAGCACACTCTAAATAACATGTGAAATTCCAGTAGTTTTTGCAAATATTATATCATCTAATCATAACTTCTTTTTTTGTTTTTTTTAATGCAGTTATACTATTGATAGGAATGCAGCCTTCTGTAACTATGTGTAATGCTGCTATTTTGAGAAGGTCTAGCAACTAATCAGTAGCTGAGTTTGTGTAACTTGGCTCCATGAATTAAAGGTTTTACCTTTTGTTCTGTCCTTCCTTACACCCTATTGTTTCTCTGACTCTTACAGAAGCACTCTTCTGTTGTCCTTCTTTTTGTGTGTGTCTCAGGCCTTTGTTTATTATCATTATCTCTCTTCGTCACTCTTTTTTTCTTTCTTATTGGTGTCTACTTCTGTTTCTCTCTCTCCGTTTACCCCCTTTAGCTAAATCCCGATGCCAGAAAGTATTTGTGTGGTCTGATTTGTGTGTAAGTATGCAAGTGAAAGCGTACTTGCGTACTGACACACAAGTACGCTTAGTATGCGTGCTTGCATACTATGCGTACTTGTGTGTCAGTAAGCAAGTACGCAGCAAGTACGCATAGTATGCAAGTACGCAAGTACGCATAGTATGCAAGTACATAGTATGCGTACTTGCATACTATGTAGTTTACATACTTATAACGCAGGGTCTGACCCGATTCAACCAAACACATCAGAGCCTCTTTATAAATTCCCACAGGTGTATATGAGCATTATGTACATTACTATGCTTGGGGGCTTGCAAGTTAGTGTCCATGCTAACATGCACATTTGTCCTTTTGTATTCAAGCATAACAACCATCATAATCACAGGTGTGTGTCTTTGTGTGTGTGTGTGTGTGTGTATCTGTCAGTGTGTGTGCACTTAAGCCAGCAGGTCACCTGCAGGTGCAGTCTATTCAATTTAGCAGGTTTGGGCGAAAACCAGGTTACCAGTCAGACATTGTTTAGTCAACACACATCACATAGCAAAAAATGCACACACCATGATGCTAACAGTAGCTGGAGGAAAATGACATTGTTATGAGGCGTTAGCGCAATATTTTGCCATTTGAATCAATGGCAATTTGAATCAGTTCCTTCTATCAAAAACCTTTTTTGCAGCTACAATGGTGGCTCATGATTTTTTTCCCACAATGTCCTCTAGTCTGGCATTTTAACCAGTCATCAAGCAGCCATAATGGCTGCAACTGTTTGTCCATTGTTAGCACACCCAAGGTTTTTCAAACCAGATGAAGTCAGTTATTCTGCTTTGATTTTGTTGAGGTGTTTGTCTGACAAGTCAGAGCATAAAAAAACAACAAAAGCACAACATATAAATATGAAACAGGTTAATTCTGTGGACATTTTTTGGACTTGAAAAATGCATCTCAGTAGGCTCTTCTTTTAGATCCCACTGCCTCTATGGATTTCTTAAAAGGCTGCTTCAAGTGACTCCCCCTCCCCAGTTGAGCCGAGCTCGGAACAAATGCCAAGCAAAATATGCTTATGATTGGATTTGTATGTTTGCAACTGTGCTTTTTGTGTACAAGAAGGTGATGTAATCCGAGGAAGTTGTGGGTGTCTGTGTGTGTAGGCATCCACTACTTCAGCAAAGCAACACAAAAAAGTGTGTTCACACTGTTTATGTTTGGAACCGTTTAGTCAAGCTCTTGAGCCCTTTCTCTTTGAGTTTGGTTCAATTGGAGGGTGAGAGAAAAACCCACAGGAACACTGAACACCCACTGCAGAGGCCACATGAAAATGTGAGGCTCAATCCTTTATAAGGTGAACTCACTTTGATTTATGACACACATCTGAGGTCCACCTGTGGGATGAAATGCAATTTACATTTCTTTTTCTTGCACAAACTGAACAGAATAAAGTCATGATACAAGAAGCTCATTACAAGTTCATGCAAATTGAATCTGTGTTTATTCTCTTCTAAGCCATAATAGTTTACATTATCTCACAAATTAGTATAGAAAGTTCTGGTAGCTCGGCAACCAAACAAAAATTCATTCTTTCTTTTTTGTATATAGAATATTCTTTATTCAAACCATACACAGCTGCACTATAATACGATAGATAAGTCAGCAGGTTTCTCATTACTAATGCATATCGGACATTAGTAGTTGAAATTTGAAAGATACGTGGTTCTAAAAGTCTAAAAGTGAACTTGTCAAAACAATTCATGTTTTTTTATTTTAGAGTTCAATTTTTTAGTCACGTTCATCAGTATTTTATGGCAGAGAGAGGAAAAATAGTACCAGAGTGACTGGGTGGGGCTATAAACGGACAGCAAAATCAAATATGCAAAGAAACGGATAGAAACGAGTAGTAGAGGAAGATAAAAATGTTAAGAGTAGCTTCTCTCTTTCACGTGTTGCGCTGTTTTCTCCAGAAAATCCAGAGAGAGGGCATATAGCTTGCTTTTAGATTAATGAATCAGCATCCAAATCCCCCGGGAAAAGCGCTACAAAAACAATTTGACAATTATTTTTCTCCTCCCCTGTACCTTTTAATAGAAGCAAACGCACACACACACACACACACACACACACACACACACACACACACACACACACACACACACACACACACAGCTTCACATTGTTTTCCCCCCTCTTGTCTTCCCCACTCTCTGTTATATTGCTGAAATGCCTACAAAGAATTTTGACGATATTTTTAAAGGAAGAATTGTTTTTCATACTTTCATATTTTTGACATACTGTCATATGTCTGTTAAGTCCACATAAGCAGGTTACTGTGAGGAGTAATACAGGATGTTGGAAAATATGTAGACACTGAAATAACATTATATAACATTATAACATTAGTGTTTCTCTCTGCCAATTCTCTTATAAATTCCATTTCCTCTTATTTAACTTAGAATAAGCAATGAGAGTTTCTCACTGTAAATACTGTCATAGGTGCTGCAAAGTATTTTTAATTGGCTGCACCGATCCTTCATGCGCAAACAATTTGACATTCTTTTTCACCTTTCCTGCTAACTCTCTTGTTTTTCAATAGCGTCCCCTATTGTAATCGTGGGAGTGCAAGCAATGCACAAGACAAAGTAGGAGATTAAACAAATATCAAACCTCTTATATTTTCTTTTTTTCTTTAATGCTAACATTGATCTCAAGTCCTGTATCTTTTTCTTTGTATCGCTATCTCTCGTTCACTTTTTCTCCAAACTCTCAGTATAATCGGAAAAGTTGAAGCACGCAATCCAAGAGAAAGTAAAAATTTATTCTGTTCCCAGTGGTTCTGTGAAGCTGCCGGGATGCCTTTCACATGTTAAAAAGGAGTCCTGATTTTGAGCTGCTTTTGCACACATCAGTTGCAGTCTCATCATCATCTCACTGTCTTCTCTTTTGTTTTGTTTTGAATTTGGTTTTATTCATCTCATTATTAAATACAGTAAATGATGTTCTCTATAAGTCAGTTTGATTGGCACCATGCAAAAATAACTGTCAGTCAAGAGCTGGTTGTCTTGGTAGTGGTTCTTAAACTCAACTCTTCTATAAAGAAAATGAGCTGCAAATAGAGAACTCCGAATCACATGTTTAGAGCGAATTACTTCAGACCAGATGTAAACTTTCACCTTCTTCTTTCTTTTCTTCTCTGTAAGCATCTGCTTTGTTTCTTCACTTTATCTCCTGCTATTTAAACATGCAGTTAATTACTTGCAAAACTGCAAAATGGATGCAGGCTAAACATGTGCTTCATATTTTTTCATATTTTTTTTTAGCATTAGCATTTTACTTCAGTAAGCACTGCTTTTTGGCATTGGTGGCTGCTATTAGTCAGGGTTAGCAAAGCTTTAAAGCAGATCTATTATTGTTCGACTCAGACATAAATAAACAGACATAAATAAACTCTCATTCAATGTAGAATGTAATCAAAAAGTAGGAAAGTCTGATTTTTAGGCCACTCAAGCCTACTATCAGCATAATGCTAGGCTAAATATTGTATAATGTTAGCTTATAGCTGTTGTTGCTGTTTAGCTGGCTTGTTGTCAACTGTCTGGAGGTGGGAAGTCTAATTTGCTGACAGTAAGTGTTTGTATCCAGGATAAATAAGCATGTTTATGCAGGTTTTCGTGTGTTAGAGCCTTCACTTCACTTCAGGAGTCGCAGCTTAGGGTGAGGAGGAAGAGAATGAGATTTTATCCAGATACCTGTCACGTTCACTTTTTGGTGAAGACGACCCCTTCTCATAAAATAAAAAAAAGGCATGATCCATCATATCTTGAGTCTGAAGGTGCAGACACAAATCAAAATGTGCCTCCTCCGTAAGGAAAATCACTATTGGCTGTCCTAAAAGTCACTAGAAGTGGCTACATGATGTCATCGCCTAATCTGCATAATTGGTCATGCTTATGTAATTGTAGCCTACGCTGTAGGAGAGAGAAATAACATCGTGGAAGAGACATAAAGTGAGTAAAAACATCTTAAATGCATTTAGAATATAAATATATATAAATATAAATTTCTTTTAGCAATTATTTTTTTCAACGTCACAATTCCAACCCTCCTCCTTCATCCAGGCTTGGCACCGACAAAAGTGCCTCGAATAGGCACTCTGGCTGAGTTACTTTTGTGTGTGTGTGTTTTTAAGTAGTTTTAAACCTTGTGATCCACAAAAAGTATCAGTAAAAAAAGAACTGACTGCGTTACAGTCAGGGTGGGAGCAGCGGCTTTGCTCATGCACGATTCATTTGCAATTTGGATGCATAGAGGTCAACATTTCCTTCTCTGACAGCAGCTGGGGGCGACTGCTGTGTGAGGACTATCCGCACCTCGCCCATGTGTGCCCATGGCAGCAACTGCTTGTCGAGAGTAAGAGTGAAACGTGCTTTCATGTCAAAAAGTCATCATAAGTCTCCAATAACACCAGCAAAAGATTTGTCGCTAGTCACTTTTTAGAAAAAAAAGTCGCTAAGGGGTCTGAAAACCCGCTAAATATAGCGACAAAGTTGCTAAGTTGGCAACACTGGTCTCTAGCCACATACATAAAACGCAATTAGAAACAGATATCGCTGTCACATTATTAACAATAGTGGGATAACACGGCAGCTTCAACAAACTGGAACCTACTCTAGGTTTATAAAAAATGTGTTGGAAAATTACACAGTGATTATTGTATATTTATGAGAATTCATGTTAACGCCTTATTTTGAGACACCAATTGCAAGTGTCCTAGTTTGTAAGTTGACCACTGATCATAGATTAATAGTTAAATGTTTCAAAATAATAAAAAAAAGTTGTTTTTTTTGCTGTAATAGGTTTGATAAAATGCTAACAAACTGCATGGGGAAAGAATGTGTGATTGGTATTGTAGATGCAAGGTGAAGTAGTACATTTTTAGGTACTTTACCACCTCTGTGATGTTATTACATAGTCGGTTATTTAATGGACCCCCTGCAGAGTCATTTGTAATTCTTTTGTTGAGGATAATGCATGCACTGCTGATATTTGACTGTTGTCTTCTGACATCCTCTGATATTTTTGTTATATTGTCTTCACACTTGAGGTGAGTACAGATAAGCTTAGAATGCAAGCGTTTATACACCTACACATGCTGGGTTGAATGTGTTCTCTGTTTTCAGTCGATTTAGTGAGGCTTATGTGTCTCTGCAAATGGAAATGGACGTCAGTATGTGGTAAAATTCATTTTAGAGGATCTTACCCATGTGGCAAGATGAATACAGCTGGCAGCTGGCTCAGGCAATGGGATTATCAACAGTGAAAACATCTTGTTGTACGTAATGGGCTATAAGGGATAAGCATCATGAAAAAATAAAAAAGCACAAGCAAACCTCTAATGACCAAGAAGATTTTTTTGTTCTTCTTTACGTAAAATGCTGATGAAGGCATTAGAATATAATTTGCTATATATATACACATCTGTACACCACATTGTAATTTAACTGGACCACATGCAACAGTCACCAACATGTTCAAAACTAGAATAAAACGAAACTATTAGATGAGTGAATAATCGCTGTTGGTGTGTTATTTTAGAGAACACAGACAAAGAAAATGTGAGTTACAGTGAATCTAACTACTCTGTTCGCTCCATGGGTAAACTCCTATACAGTTTAGTTCCAACCAACTCTGATTATTTATATCTTGGTTACATACTTAAGACAAAAGGAGAAACAAACAGAATAATCACAGCAGTCTATTATATCCAAAACAAACCTACACTGCTACTAATAACTGTTGCCATGAATCAACGCGTGTGTGTCACAATGATACAAAAAAGGTCCACGAGCAGCATACGTCTCCCATAACACAGGTGTGCACCAGTTAGTGACCATCTGGGAACCACAAAGTCACTAAGGGAAAATGTACACTGTCCAACCACTTACAAGTGCTGTGAAATTGATTGCTAAAGTCGCAGTCAGGCTGGCCAAGAGATCGGTAACTGACCCCCCCTCTGGTAAACTGCTGGTCATTACACATAATTTGTGTATTCCGCTACCAGTTGGGGAGACGTTTCTGACATTTCTGAATGCTGCTGGCAGTCACTAGAGTAGCACTCTGAAAACCTTCTTGTGATTGCTTTGGTTGCTAACAGGTTCCTGTGGTTGTCTGTAATTTGCATAGCTGCAAACATTAGAAGAGAGTTTTGGTACAGCATCCTCTTTGTGACTAACCTGACATCAACCAGCAGCCACCTGCAAATAGTCAGCAAATACGTATTTGCCTCCTGACCATTACTAACTCATCTGTCTGCTTGTTTGATTGACACTTTACACAGCATTAACAGGGTGCTTCAAAATAAATGATGATCCCAATAATAAACATCAAAATTTAAACATCAAAATTTACCCATAAGGCTTTGTGAATCTTTTCATGGAAGGCAGAAATGACATGAAAGGCAGTCTAACTTAGCTTGCTGCTGATATTTTAACATCACACACACTGACTCAAAGCCAGGTCTCAGACAGACGAATAAAACTCCTTGCATGCATAAACATAGCTGCTGAGCTATAGAAACATATTGTGAAGATGCCATTTTACTTCTGGCATCTACTTAACACATTATTGCATTTGCACATTCTGTCACTACATCCTCTCTGCATGTCTATGCATATTTATTGCATTATTATTTTAAGCAACCCTGGCACAAACTGCTGATGAAGCTGTGTGTGTTTCTGCTTGTGTTACAGCTCCATACTGTGTGTTCCTTCCCAGCAAACTCATGAGAATAGCCTCTATACCCCGAGCAGTGATGTCACTGTCTCAATGGATCCTTTGGGTCTCTTACGCAACATGTACACATGCAGGCTGTGTTTGCTTTTTTGGTAGCTGAAACCTTTTTAAGTGATTTGTTAAAATTTCAGGATCAGGGCATTGTGTCAGATGTTACTACTATTACTGTAGTCATGTGGAACTTTAAAATTCAAATTTTGAATAAAAGGAAAAAGGTAAAATAAAGAGAATGAAACTATACATACAAATTAAAAGTAAATCTTTATGTTTTGATCTGGAGCAATAGTTCTTCAGGCTTTTTCACTAAATTTCTCTCCGGTCCTTGTATCTGGCCATTTTCTGAGCAATATCTTTTTGGTTAAATCATTTAACACTTATCTATAAATCATTGAGGCATAAAGTTTCTTTAGTGTAAGCGCCTAAAAAACTATCTACAGCAAAACTTCAGCAAAGACCTGATACAAATTTTTGGTTCAAATCACCATATGTACAGAGGAGGTCAGGAAAGAGCTACAATAGTGAGTGTCTACAGTCGAGTGGCATGTATGTCCAACATCACCTTGGCAGTTTTTCAACTGGGTCTGATGAGCAACTAAAGACTACGTCAACTTCTTTCACACCAATAATTCATGCAGAGCACTATGTCAAATACTGCTCTAGGCAGTAAATAACTTTGACAGTAAGTTTCTCTGGTTGAATCTGAAAAAGTAGGAGGAAAATCTATAACTTAACAAACATTGTACAGTTTCCACACCTGCTGTGATAATACCACTGCTGCCCATAGCAAGCAATACTATAAGTAAACCTAAATCGTTTTCATATACAGTTTCTTTTCTATAAACTACTCATTTTATTTAAAACTGTGTCTGTCCCAAACTTCAGATGTTTATTTTACTCTTGTCTGACTTATGTCTTTGTTATTTTACTTTATCTTGCTGTCTTTACACTGTACCTCCCTCCCTCTCTCTGTTGCTGATGACCTAGATTTTCACCGTGTTCTAGCGCAGTCCCTCTCTCCTGACACACACTGCCGTACCTACTGTATGTTTTATTAATGACTGAGCTGAAGAAAAGGTTGGTGCAAAACAATAAGGGGACCCTATGAACACAAAATATTATGCACATGTCTTGCCTATACATGTGCATTCACACCCCCTGCCTCAGGTCCATGATACATGTACATGTACAATTCAGTGGAAAACCTTTGAACCTTGTTGTGGACGTTATCCTCAGTTAATGTGATAAAAGTCAGACTGTCAAAACAACCATACAAAACAAAAATACATATATTTATATTGATTACTATACACGAAAAGTAAATAAATAAATAAACCCACCAGTTCACGAGTTGAAGAAATATCAAAACAAAATCTTATCTCATTCTTTGTTTAGAGAAAAAAAATTCAAATGACCCAAGACTTGAAAATTAAAGGTTGTTGTATGCTGGGCAAAGTTTTGATGCCACTGTAGCGCTATCACTACACATGAGCAGAAATCATATAGGCACTGTTTTGAATGATGGACCACAAAAGCAAAACCATTGTAATTCTATGATGCATCCTTGGTTGAAACGGTGAAGTTTGAATTCCTCCAAGGGAAAAATCAAGGTTGGGAGGCAGTACATGAAATCGGACCAAGGAAAGAATATGAAATGACCTAAAAACACATAATTGCAGGTGCAAGTCCTTACATTAGGTCTCAGTCACACAGGCCTCGAGATTGGTTAGCGACCATCTGGTAACCACAGGTCATGAGGGAAAATGTGTTTTCCTTGAGTGGTTGTGACTGGCTGTTGCTGGCAGTCATAGTGAAATTGTTTGCCAAAGCTTCGGTTATACAGGCCTAGAGACTGGTCGCTGGCCCCCTGGGAAAAGCCAGTGTATTCCAGAATCGTATGGGGAGTGGTTTCTGTATCCGGTCTTTAAGTCTGACGTCATTAGCTGTTTCTAGTTCCAAACTTCGCTTCAGGTCCCGAAGTCAAACGTACACTAAGGCATCACTGTGTAATGCCTTACACAACTGTGTAAATTCTTTCATCTTCAATAAAATGATCAGTGTGGCTGCTCTACCAGGTGTAATAATTACCTTTAAAAACTAGGCATCCATGAAAACTGAATTTATGTCATTTAACTGAGTTAGAAGTTAGCAGGAAGTTAGCTCGCTAGCTTCCACCTAAACATAATATGCCATGTTCTGACTGAGGGATTTGTAAAAAAAAATAAAAATAAAAACCTACAGCTCTGCTATCACTTCCGACATAAATGAAGACAGAAAACTAAACAGCAGTGGCGTTTGTAGGGTTACTGAAGTTGGGCTAGCATGATGTGCTAGCGACATAGCTATGTTAAGCGTAATATAAACACAGTGAAGCGGAAGGATGAATGCTAACTTTTTTCCACTCGATAAAAGTTAAAGTGAGGGTTCCCAATGGTTAGGGACAAACGCAATTGCATTGCAGGATGCTGTAAACGGACCAAACTTCAGTTAGGAGAACAACTGAGATTATCCAATTCAATTCAATTTTATTTATATAGCACCAAATCACATCAACAGTCGCATAAAGGCGCTTTATATTGTGGGGTAGACCCTACAATAATACATACAGAGAAAAACCCAACAATCAAATGACCCCCTATGAGCAAGCACTTTGGCAACAGTGGGAAGGAAAAACTCCCTGTTGGGGTGAGACAAGGAAGACAGTGAGAGAAGGAAGACACAGATCCATCCACAATACGAGGTTAGGTTAAATTACTACTGCATGGGCTGAGCTGTAGTTACATTGTAAGGTTTAAAAACTGAGCTTTAAAATTAATAGTGGTAATAAAAACCAAGAGACATTGTCAGTGATCACTGCCTATTTTAGGGGCTTCCTGAGCACTTGGCAACAACGGGAAGGAAAAACTCCCTTTTAACTGGAAGAAACCTCCAGCAGAATGTGAAATTATGGAAGAGAGAGCTGAAGTTTAATGATTGCTAATGATTAAATACAGTAGAAGTGTATGAATGCACAGACAGTTGAAAGGGATGGTTAAAGAAGAAACACTCATCACAGAAAGCCCCCAGTAGCCTACTTCAGAAATGACTAAGTGATGTCTTGTATTTCAAAAAGTCTTTACACAAAGTAAAAGTTGTGACCTTTGAAGTGGTTTACAGCAGTAAGGCAAAACTTTTACTTTGATGGCAAAAATTCAGTTTCCTGTTTGTGTTGCACTTTTTCTAATTTCACTACTGATGCAGCACCTTATATCGCTTTGGGATCAAATCGTGATAGGAGCCTACAGAAACCACTCACCAACCCATCAGGAATGAAATACACATTTTTGGCTGGTGACTTGAGGTCGCCATGGGGCCAGCAATTGGTCACTAGGCCCAAGGGACTTAGGTCTCAGAAGCAAGGTAGGAAGAGACAGCAGCTCAGTAACAACAGCACACGAAGAGGAGCTCAAACACAAAAAAGTAGTCTATACTGGACACAATGTTTGGATCAAACGCAGAGCAGAGTCATAAGTTATTCAGTGACAAAAGTACAGATCCTCTGCTGTGGTGGAAAGGAAATGAGGCAAGGTTTCCCTCTCTGGCTGTTCTATCAGTCTTATTTATGTGTACTTTCCACATCAACACCTTTCAAGCATCTCCTCTCCACAGGTGGACAACGTCTCCTTGGAAAGATTTTGGACACTTTTGACATTGTAATACATTCTAATATACATCTGTGTTAGTAGACCATACAGTATACCATGATTTTACTGCCTTACTTTTTTCTTTAATGTTAGACTAGAGACCTTTGTTCACCTTTACCTTCATGCAATGACATACAGTATGCCAAAATAAAATGAATGATCTTTTGTAAGAAAAAAAGGTTTGGGATAATAAAAGAGAATAAACAGTAGAAACATAGTTGGTAGGAATTAATTCCAGCACTGCCAAACTTCACTAAACTACAAGTGTACTTGGAGTAGAACTTTAGCATATTTTAAGGACTAATTCATTTAATAATATTCACCTGTTAAAGATGTCATGAATTGTGAGGTCGAGGTGAGTTAGTATGGAATGACACTTCATAGGATTTTCATAACTGATCCAGCAGTACCTTGTCAGGCACTGTGTGTCCAACAAAGGCCTCACTCCCATCATTGTAATCGCTCAAATCATCACTTCAGTTCACTCAGCTGCGCTCGTGTCCTGATCCATTAGGCACTACAAGCATATTATGTTAAAAAGGTCAAGTATCGCAACTCCTTTTAATCATTTTACCCGTTTTGCACGAATCGTTCTAAAATCCTCTTAACATCATGGTGCTTGCATTCACCATAATAGCTGGTGAGTGTGGGAGTGGCAGGGCATTGCACATCATGCCAAGTAAAGTAAAATACACCGTGGCCAGTTTATACACTTTGTATATTGCAACGTCTTCAAATAACATTACTGCTGTTTATGTTGATATAGTTTGGTGCCACATCATATAAGCTGTTTCTTGAAAGTCTGTGGCAGTGCTTGCATAAGTAGTCTGTCACACTGATGATTGCAACTTCCAACACTAAATATTATGCTGTAGTTTGAAAGTACACATTACTATGAGGTTGAAATTACATATAGCAGTGGTTGACTTGTAGAGACAGCTCACTGGAGCACAGTGGTTTGGTAGTAACCACTAAGAAGGTGCTGCGTTTGAATCCACGAGTTGGCTTGAGTCTTTCTGTGTGGAGTTTGTTCTCCTTGTGCCTCTGTGGGTTCTCTGTTGTTGTTCTGGCTTCCTCCCACAATCAATAGACATGTATGTTAGTTTAACTGGTGATTTTATATTGCTGTAAGTGTGAATAAATGTCTGTCTCTCTGTGTTACCGGTGACAGACCGGTGACCTGATGGGATGTACGCTGTCTCTCACATCTTAACAGCTGAGTAAGATTCCAGCCCAACAGTAACTCTGAGCTTGATAAGTAAAAGGATGGATCGATGGATACATTTCTCTACGAAATAGTAGAAAAAAAAAGAAATAGTAAAAACAGCAATTTTAATGTGTAAAACAGAGGAGTTGCTTGACTACTCCTTTGTGCTTAAAGGCTTCATAAAATTCATGGTAATATATCAGATTGAGACACAGCATTTATAAGAGCATGAAAAATGAAAAAAAAAATGTTAAAAGTCTTATATCCATTATGTATAGTAGGCTTAGTTTTTTCTTCTATTTACAGTAAAAATTCCAGATTGTGATTCATGGTGAGAACAAGCGCCAAGTTAATTAAAGGGCAAAACTCAAATACATTTTTATGAAAAAACAAAAACCTTTAATTAAGTTATTTTAGACAATATAAAACATCATTATATTAAGAAAACATGAATCGTGATTCCATATAGCCTTGTATTAGAATTATGAGACAATGTTAATATCATATCTATTTGAAAGATTCATAAATCAATTCAATGTTATTTTGTGCACCGACCTCAGTAATCATCTTTATTACTTTTCAAATATGACACTACTGACATGAGACTATTGTACACCAAGTTCTGAAAGTCCCTCACCATCAGGTCCTACCCGCTGGCAATATTTTTTTGTACTTAAAGCTGAAAATGATCAAGACACAATAAACATTTTTCACCTTTGGGTGATTGAAAAAACAACAACACTTTTACTTAAAGCAGATCTTTTGCTTAGAAATATTGATTTCAGCATGTTTCTTAGCTGACATTCTGTTGGATCTTAGAGTGGTAAGTGTTAGTTTTTAGACAGTGTTAAACTCTTTGAACTTGAAAGGCTCTGCAGTGGAAGCAACAAGAAGCCGAAGATCTGTCTCTGGTGGACAATGCAGCCTCAGTCCCAGAGGAGCCCTTTGACACCTGTGCTGCAGCTGTAAAACATTGTGTCATCTCTACACTGCCAAAATGGATGCCAAGATGAAATATCAAGCAGTGATCAAAGCAGAGATCCTGTCAGCTCTGCAGTCTCAAAGGTCACATCAGTACATAATAGAATAATATGTCTTTGAGGAAGGGTGTGAGATGAGGATACGGACAACAGCGGTGGAAAGACTGTAATTGTGAAATAAAAGTTTGAGGGGTTACAGAGGAGCTTGGTTCAGATAAGAGGAGTGAGTATGGCAAGGACAAGGTATCTATCAGAAATCATGACACTGCCAAGACTGTGAACACACTCTGTTAGTTTTTAAACACAAAATGAGAGTAAAAAAAGTTGCAGACCAGTCAGACTTTGGTTGATTTAACTGTTGTCTTTTCAAACTGACAAAGCAAATACTTATTTTACACAACAAAAGATGAGTATTTTTACTTAAGTGAACAACAGGGCTGTGTTCATCAAATGCTGACAGATCTGGAGATTTGTTCAAGTATGAAACTGTCTATTTTGCAGCTCACAGATGGTATGGTGTCTAGCAAAAACAGACTAACAAAAAAAGGACTGGCATCATGTCCAGCTGCCTCACTGAGCCTTTGGACACATCAGCGCTGGATACAATCACTGCTTGTCAGCTCTCACACACGCAAATCTAAATGCCAGGTCAGACTGACATTGGCCTGTAATTTCCCCTGCTAACTGAGCTGAGCTCTTCCTTTCTTATCATTCTGACTGGAAATATAACAGCATGCTTAAGAGATTATTGGCTAATCCTGGTGAAAATGTAATATTCAGGGGAAACAGAAAACACCTTAAGAAGTTTTTGCTCAGTATGTCACAAGAGTTCTTCTTCAGTGTAAATGATCAAGGACAGATAAAAGATGGCAGCCAGACCAAGGTATCAACATTAGCATCTTTCCAGATCTCCACAATGTAAAAGCCTAACAGGGCTGAGCATTTTATGCTGTGACATAATAAAGGACAGAGTCAAGAGACAGACAATTAAGGGACATGTACAACTTTTAAAAAGTAGAAAGGAAAATTTAAAGGAAAGCAAGGACTCTACTTGTAAAACTAGATTTCACTAAATTAATATCTTCCTCCATCCTAGTTATTAATTATATTAATAATTGGTGGTAGTTAATGGACCAGTACTGTTCATTAATTAAAAGAATAGTTTCTGCCTCTCTAATAAATTCATGCTAATAGCCTACAAAACTAATTCATGGTCTTTGGTTCAGAGCACACAATACACATTCTCTGCTTTTCTATCATTATCTATATTAGGCGGAAAAAATACTCGCCACAATCATTTCACATCTTGATTACTAGATGAAAAAAGACAGAAGGAAGAGGTCAAATGAACAGACCACACAGCTTTTTCTTTTCTTTTACTCCACTAGACTTTCAGGTTTCAGGACTTTTATTACAGACAGTAAAATTTCAACTCACTGGTAGGAAACATAATAATAATAGCTGATACAGATAAGAGCCTCTAGGTGTTTTAGCTCCTCCAAATTTGGTGGCTTAGTTCCTGATCTCGTAGTGGTCTACCAGAGTTCATGCACAAGACACAAATAAATACAGAGATTTTTTTTCCTTATAATAAAATTACAGTTACTTTTCATGTACACTAGATATACATGAATAAAATAAACTGGGTAACCCAAGGCTAAAATAATCTGTTTAGTTTTACACTATTATGTATTAAGACCTATACTTTCAGTGATCGGAGGTTGAACTATCACTATACTGTAATGTTTGACCTAAAATATTTTATAAATACATTTCTGGGTCACATAGGATTAAAAAAATGCTTCTTTAGCAGTGCAAGAGGTGGAAGGACTGAGATTGTGAAAGGACCCAATCAACAAGCACTTACAAATAAGAGAAGAGTTTATGCCTTGAGGCAGGAGTAGCAGAGGGATCCTTTAGACAAAAAGAAATATCCAAATAAATGAGCTGTTACTCTGGAAGAATTGATCAGAGGGTGATATGTTTACTTTATTAGGTTACACTGATATTTAGCAATATTGATCATGATGTTGGTGTTTTTAGTATTTTATTCTGATCAGTCATTTAGAAAGCCAGAATCTATAATGCAAACTGTTTTTTTTCCTGTTTTTCTTATATGTTAGGACAAAATAATGATGACTAACCAACCGGATATACAGTAGTTGTGGTAGACTATGTCTATGACATATTGTTCCCTTGCTACTCAGAGTACACCTTGGATTCTATCTATCTATCTATCTATCTATCTATCTATCTATCTATCTATCTATCTATCTATCTATCTATCTATCTATCTATCTATCTATCTATCTATCT
>NW_005187404.1:5191516-5211866 GCF_000239375.1 Pundamilia nyererei
TTTGTCAAACACAGACAATTTAACACGAAAAAAAGTAATTTGTATGCCAAAAAGTAAGTTTTTCTACTTTATTTCAATTTCTAATAGCATTATTTGCTTTTCAGTTAAATTCATCAAACCTAAATTATGTTATTTGTATGTCTATGGGGATATATTCTGTGCAGGTCTTTAGTGCTAATGTTTTAGCCGTTGGCTGTAATGTTAGCTAGTTCATGGCTATAGGAGTCTGGGTCAGTTGTAACAGCAACAGTCTGGGTTAGTTGTAACAATAATGCAGATGTTACAACTTACTACACTATTACTTTAACTTATATTAAACAAGTTGGGGCAACGACATCAGCAGAGAGAGGTTCACTGGTCACATTTGTGTATGTGGTTAATGCCATTGGCAACACAATTCCTCCACTGTTTGTGTTCCCACACATACATTATGCAGACCTCTGTGTCAGAGATGGACCAGTAGGAAGTACTGGTAGTGGAAATAAATAAGGATGGGTTACCAATAAGTTACCAATAAAACCAATAATAATACCAATGACATTACCAATAAGTTTGATGTGTCACACGGCCCTCTTCCTATTGAAAAAACTAAAGTTGTATCCAAGATGGCCAACTTCTAAATGGCCACCATGGTCACCACCCATCTTGAGGAGTTTGCCCTCTCACATATACTAATGTGCCACAAACAGGACTTTAATATCACCAACCATTCCCATTTTATTACAGTGTATCCATATAAATGGCCCACCCTGTACACACAGGGTATATATATATTTAAGCTGGATATGCCCTTGGAACAGTAAGGGTCCCTAGGCTAGACCCCACGTCCTAACCAAGCCTACACAACCGGTCAAAAGTTTGGAGTATATACTGCAGACCTTTGGGGCTTTTCTTTCTTTTCTGACAACTCTGACTGAGCCCTCACAAAAAATGAATTTCTAACATGAGAACACATGTATCTGCCCTAGGTGTACTGCAACTAGAAATTAGTCTCAAACTCTGAGATTGCTTCAAATTTTGTCTAGTTTAAGGTCAACATTAGCCTGTCTCAGATTCACCTCCATTTTTGGTGTTGGTACTGTCTGCCCCTACCTCTGTGTGTCAGAATTTGTGATGTGAGTTAATGTGTTTCCTCATCACGATGGTCTGCAGGAGCACCCCCTCCCTAAAGCTTTAGCTCTGTGTGTGTGTCTGATAACTGTGGCTGTAGCTTGGACACACGCAGTCAGTGAAAGTGAAAGGAACTTAATAAGCCAGTCCAAATAGAACAAAGGAAGGAGAGCTGAGGCTGCATGTGTTCTGCGTCTGGGTGTGTTCAGCTCTATGACACTGTGAGGTGAATTTTCTTTTCACTAGTGATTAGCAGGGATAAAAAAAAAATCAAATACCCTGCTAGAGTCCTGAGGTCAGGCAGCACGGTGGCACGGTGGTTAGCACTGTTGCCGCACAGCAAGAAGGTCCTGAGTTCAATTCCACCATCAGGCCAGGGTCTTTCTGTGTGGAGTTTGCATGTTCTCCCCGTGTTTGCGTGGGTTCTCTCCGGGTACTCTGGCTTCCTCCCACCGTCCAAAGACATGCAGCTTGTGGGGATAGGTTAATTGATTAATCCAAATTGTCACTAGGTGTGAATGTGAGTGTGAATGGTTGTCTGTCCCTATGTGTTAGCCCTGCAACAGACTGGCGACCTGTCCAGGGTGTACCCTGCCTTTCGCCCTATGACAGCTGGGATAGGCTCCAGCGCCCCCCGCGACCCTGAAAAGGATAAGCGAATGGATATATATAATATATATAAGTTGTATCTTAGCACTGCTACCAAAAAAGGCATAACTGTTGAGTTGTTGCACTTCTCACGATTTCATTGGTTGTAGTTAGCGAGGAGTTAACGAATATTTGCTGGCAAGTTGGCATCTTACACACAAACTACAGGCAACTATAGAAATGGAAAACAGGGACAATAATACTAGAGCATCAAACTTTATAATTGAGTAACTCGTGTTAACTGTCATTAGATAATAGAAAATCTTAATATTTCTATAACTGCAATATCTTAGTTTCATGAAATGAGAATACAAGGTGACAGATGTCTCAGATTTACATTCTTTCTTATTTGCACTCTCATAATATCCAACAGATGTTTTTTCTTTTAAATAAACACATCAAGTCTGATTGTGATTAGCTTCAAAATCCCTCAGACCACCAGATTCTTCTCCTTTTTAAGACAAACATATCTTTTAAAGCCAGACTTGCCAGTTGTAAGGATATAATTTTTACAGTTTATTCATTTAGGAGGTGCTTTTGGTGAAGATCACATGAAATAAGTGCATTAGGGCTGTATGTGATAGAAATATTGCCGCATCCTGATAGGTTTTTGTTAGAAAATAAAAATAAAAAGAGGTTGCCCAGTAAAGCTGTATTATGAGCACATTTCAACCTGAGGATTCTATTATTTCTTGGACAGGATAATATTAGGATATTTTAATTTTTACTAGAACCTACCTATGTTCTCACTGCTCCATAATCAGGCCATCAATCAAGAATGTTCTGGTCTGGGCTGTACACACCTCCAGATTTACTGACTACATTTATAGCTGTATCTGTAGGTATAACTGCAATGCTGCTGTCATTTAGTGAAATAGACTAGCACATGCTATAATTTGCCAGTGACCCTAATGACAGAGACTTTAGACTCTATATTCCAAACTCCAGATGGTGTACAGTATCTGTCTATCTATCTTAGTGTCCAAAAATGCTGCTCCAGAGGTGTACTAGCTTCTTTGCCAAAACACATCCAACTTGTCTATTTTGTTCTTATTGAATAGTTGAATAGTTTCTTTTCTTCATGCTAGACTCAGACAATTATACGTCTTCCTCCTGAAAGATGAAATTCTCATAGCTGGTAGTGATGTGTCGGTCGTGAACGAAACGGCTCTTAGAGCCGGATCTTTGAAGTGAATGATGCGAGCCGGCTTTTTTTCTTTCTCTCACCCTCTCTCTCTCTCACACACACTTTTTTTTTCTTCACTCCGCACATGAGGCTTGTGCTTGCGCTGAGCAGAGAGGGGGAGGGGCAGTAGTTACACTGGCAGTAGCACAGGAACAGAGCAGAGGGAGAGAGAGCGAAAGAGCCAGGGACAACAACAAGAGACAACATCGTCACATTAGAACGGTATAGTAGTCATCCACAACTATTTTTAGTTGTATGTATGCAATTCATGTATGCAATTCCAAGCAGGAAAACACTCTCCCAAAAAATCATCCCAGGCCTATATGACAGAGAATGTGCATCTTCTTTTTGTTCTGTTTTAATGTATATTTTATTGTGTTATGGTTTGCAGTGTTTTGTGTTGTTTCGGAGTTTGTACCTGTTTTGTATTTTGTATGTGCTTTGTCTCTAGGGGCCATCGTAAATATAGTTTTATTTATTCACTCCACATAAAATGTAAGAAATAATGATAAATACAAAAACCAACTATTTACATTTCAACTTTAAACTATTTAAATTTTCATCGTTTTCCTTTTAACCAAATTTAAAATGAAACAAAACAAAACACTGCAAACCACAACACAATACATTAAAATATGCAAAACAAACAGAAGACGCACATTCTCTGTCATATAGGCCTGGGATGATTTTTTTCACTGCATGAATAAACTTTCTGAATCCTTTATCATCCGCAACTGAAAATAACTGTGGATGATTACTGTACCTTTCTAATGTGACGATGTTGTTTGTTGTTGTTGTATGGGCAGAAATCTGTGCCATCAGAAACTGAATTTGAATAAGTTAAATTTGAATTTGAATTGCTCTGATTGAATCTGAATTGTAACTTGAATAAATGCTTTTGAAAACTGAAAACTGAAAACTACGCTAAATTAGCGTTTTTAGCTAGCAGCTACAATAAGCATAAAAGTTACCTTACAGCTATCATTTGTTAACATGACGCTTGTTCTTATACATGTAATACATTTATTACCAACCTGAGAGTTTATCCGCTGGTCATTCGACATGACGAATGACTTCTGAAGTCAGTAAAACGTAGTTCTATTAATCTGCGCTTGAACCGGAACCGGATGTAAGTTCCAAAACCTGAATTTTGGAACTGAAATTGAATTGTAGAACTGAAACTGAATGGTGAGAAGTGAAACTGAAATTATTCGAGAGCTGAATTTTTAAAGGATAAAATGCAGTTTCAAAGCAAATCAATTCATTTTCAAAATATAAAATTCAATTTCAATTTGTGATGATCATTTTCAAACCATAAATTCAATTTCAAATTAGACTAATTCAAATTCAGTTTTCAAAAGCATTTATTCAAGTTACAATTCAGATTCAATCAGAGCAATTCAAATTCAAATTTAACTTATTCAAATTCAGTTTCTGATGGCACAGATTTCTGCCCATATTGTTGTCCCAGCCTCTCTTTCTCTCTCTGCTTTGTCTCTAGGGGCCACCGTATATTTTTTTATATATAAACGTATATAAATAAAACCATGGGTTTGTTTCACATTAGTAATTCCTTTTGTGCATGATTTTATATTGTTGTTGATAATAAATTAATTAAAGCAACAAAACAACCTGAAGAGCTGGTTGGGAGCAGAAAGAGACGGCTCTTTTTAGTGAGCCGAGCCGAAAGAGCCAGTTCTCTAGAAAGAGCCGGAATTCCCATCACTAACATCATGAACATCTGGATGTTCTTAAGGTATTTTTCTTTAGCACAATCATTTAAAGTCTACCTTGAAATTATTGTTTTTCTCTAAAGAAAAATATCTTCATTGTTTAAAGATCATCCACTACTGCCTTTTTATTTTAATTTGGCTGCTCTTAAAATTCCTGTTTGTTTTGTTTTTGCAACCAAATGCCTACCAGTTGATATTAGGGATAGGATATTAGAGAAGGTGCATGTTCACAAATTTAAAAAAAGTGATGATACATATGACATGCCAGTTTACTGAAAGTATTGACACCTGTCATAATAACTTGTTAGTTAACACAGACATAGGCATTGCTACTTGCAAGACTACAAGCAGATATATTAGGGATTACTACTTTATTTCATGTCACTTAATTCTAATGATTTGCTGAAACTGTAAGTAAGTCATAAAATTTGGTAATGAAAGAGTTAACCACCCACACTTACAATAAATCATTGCAGTAACAACCAAGCTCAAACTAATGAGTCCGCTAATAGTAGCATATTGCATTTGCATCAAAAGAGGTAACTAGGATGACTGAGCGACCCCAACAGGGATTACCTCAATGATTTTTTAATGGATTGGCCTATTGGCAAGTCAGACATTGTGAAGTACTCCTCATGTCTCTGCAGAACTAAAATGAGGTCATTCATCATCTAGATTTAAAGAATGATCTCACTCACGTATTGCAAATCAAATGAATTTGGGTTGAGGATATTTTGCACCCACAGTCAGAGGCTCCAACTCTTTTCTGGTTACTTCATTAATCCATTTGTACACCTAGAGAAATTAGCCCTTTTTAATTGTGGCTATATTTTTATATGAGAGAGCTGCGTAACTATAATTACCCACATGCTGTTTCATTGTGTTGTTTAAACGAAATGGTTTTTACCTGGATTTTTTTTGTCAAACTAGTAAAGAGGTAAAGTGTATAGGATTATTAATTCCCTGGAATTGCAGCCTTCAGAGCACAAATGAAAGCAACAACAATTAAGTTCTCGTAGCTCATTTTCTTTTCATGTTTTTAGCAACAGTATTTTATTATTTTACAGTGTGTTTCAAACACAGTCGTTGGGGAAAATTGTTCTTCTTCTTTTTTGCAATACCTCGTTTTCTGTTTCGTTTAATATCTTTTCTAGTTAATTCTGCCACTGCTGTTATCCCTCTTCTAAAGGGTCTGTGTCTCCACTGAAATAAAAGTGACTTGGAGGCTTAGAGAGGCTATGTTGTCAGCAACCTTTCTACAGGTCATTTCACTGCAGCACAAGACTATACCTTTAATAGCTTAGGTATTTACCACGAGAGTGAGCAAGACTAACCTTTGAAAGCAGAGATCAAAAGTTCATGTGGACATAAAAAATACATGTCCATGAAAACCTTTTGCACCTTTTACATTTATGTAATGTCATGAGTGTGTTAGGGAAAAATGGCCTGACTTTTTGTGGTGCATGGGGAGTATACCCGATTTGGGACTTTAAATGTCCAACTTGTTACTGTAGCAACGTAATACTGGTGCAAAGAGTTGTGCTGTGCTAACCTAAAAACACTGAACAAATGTTTAAATCATGGGTCGCCTTTACGACTGCGCAGATACCTGTTACATGTATACTGTGGACTGAGAGCATTCGGAGCCTTTGACCTTTTGCATTGTTTTTATGCTTTTAAGCGGCTTAAATTAAATGAAAACACAGTAAATGTATTCAGCAGGTTTGCATGTTGCCTTGCATGCAAGCACACAGTAAATTGAATCTTTGAAGCATTTTAATTTAATATTAATTAAGGGCACCAGAACTAGTTCTGCAATATGGCTAAAAGCTCCCCCAGCTTTATTATGGACCACTGGAACTCTGTGTCTGTCACGCTACATTAGGTAAGTTAAAATGGTGAATAACATTTAAAATTTAAAGAGGGCATTTTCATACTAAAAGTGTCCAAGAGCCAAGTGTCTCAGTGCAGACAGAGTTTGCTGTTATCATTGTGCACCTGTCACAAGCAACTCCCCCAGTATCAGTGCTTTGATGTGAAATAATGTGAGTGAATTTAAATTTAAAGAAGATCTTTTAGGTCTATTAGATTTTGGGTAGAATCTAATCTCATGCTACAAAAGAAAGAAAATGAGAGAAATCAGAGGTGTTGGTGTGGTTCCGGACTTCTGTGATTGGCTCTGGGGACTAACTTTACTTTTTTGTTTGTTAAAAAAAAAAAAACACCACATTTTTAGATATGTGTTCATACATCACCTAGAATCACCCCCCCCCCCCCCCCCCCCCCCCTTTATTTGGAATATGTGACAACTTCTTGGAATAATGTTGTTACAAGACTTCCAGCAAAACTACTGGACTGGACTTCACCAAGAGTCACCAACTAAAACCAAAACCAGTCTGAGTCTGGCAAAAGCTGTGGGGGTTGCTAGACATTCTCTTCACTGGCAGTGATGGCAGGAAATATAATCCTGGTCAAAGCATTAGCAGCTCTCCTGCTGATAACATTATCCACCTGTCTGGGACAGGCCCAATCCGTGGGTGGGCCACTGTGCCCACACCACCGCCCGTCAAATAAAAAAAAAGTGAAAAATGACACCAGCTACACTAAAATGATGCCCAGCTTGGTCCAGGGGCAACATCTTTTGTGGAAATTGAATCAGATATTGCATGAAGTGTTGCTGAATTATGTTTTTTGTGAAACATCTCGCCAAACAAGCTGAATTATAATAATTTGGTCTCATTCAAAGGTAGCAAAATACTGAAAATACTAGGCTGTTTAGTGGAGGGTATAGTGATGTGTTTGCATTATTGTGAAAGTTTATAGCGATGCTCTATCTTTGAGAGGTACAATATATCAAGATTAGCAGCCATCAATTTATATTCAAGGTGATAAAGCTGATTATTTTCACTCACAAAATTCTAACTTTTATACTAGCTTTATAGTGTCTAGGGTTTGGTAATCAGCTTGTGAATCACCTAAATATATATCTAATCAAATTCAGTTGGCTAAATCCACAAAGAGCAGTAAATGCTGGAGTAGCACAGGTCAGCTGACCACAGTCTGGACCAGTGTTGGTCAAGTTACTTGAAAAAAGTAATCAGTAACTAATTACTGATTACTTCCCTAAAAAGTAATCCCGTTACTTTACTGATTACTTATTTTCAAAACTAATTAATTACTTAGTTACTTAGTTACTTTTAAAAACACGATTTACAACCTGAATGGGTGATAAAGCGATAGATCTTTCAGCCCTATTCTACTTTTTCTGCATAATCCATCATACAAAATGTAATCAAATGGAAAAGTCTCTTTTTAAAACTTGTTTTATTAGTTTTAATCTTTTAACTTTATGCATCAAGCAAAAATGTAATTATATGCAACATTCTCTGACTGGAAGAAATTAGTTTAATATTTAAACCTATTTTCTACACATTCCAGCACATAAAATATATATATTTTTTGTGTTTACACTCACTCTTTCAAATAGATGCAAGTAAAACACAGCAGAAAATAAATAAAGTCAAAGACTAGCGGCCCTTTTGCTCTATTTTCACCTGTAAAGCAGGAGTAGGGTAGGCGGAGGTTTACCCTGGTGCAGGTGTGCCGCAGCGGTCAGTTGAAGAATCCGCGAGTTTCTCTGTGAGTTTCCCATTACGTCGTAGCTACTCGGTGTATGCTCGGAAGTTTAGGGGTTTTTTTCGCTGTAAAAATAAGTTTTCTTCCCACGCACAACGGACACTAATGTTTTTGTCACTTTTTATGGAATCAAACTCCAAATAAGGTCAGTACCTCCACGCTTTAAACGCTGCACGCTCATACTCTCTCTCGCACTCGATATGTTATCCATTGTTGATCTGCACACAGCTGTTGTCACGAACGTCGCACTTGCTTATGTCACTGTCATGAGACATTCTTGCAAAAAATCACGGTTTTAGTAACGCAGTAATGCAGCGTTCCTACGGAAAGTAACGGTAATCTAATTACCGTTTTTGCAATAGTAATCCCTTACTTTACTCGTTACTTGAAAAAAGTAATCGGATTACAGTAACGCGTTACTGCCCATCTCTGGTCTGGACACGAAAAAAATCAGCTAGAGCTCATGAAACGAGTTGTTATGCGAAGTATTTCTATTCAATTTCTTTCCCCATGCTGCACCACTACACTCAGTCGCAAGGTTCCCCCACCTGCCAAATCTCATTTTAACCCCTGCTCAAGGCACACTTCAAAAGGAGCACAAGAGTTTCTCAAAGGAAAGAAACTGGGTATTCTTCAATCGCCATGTCAGTCACCTGATCAACCCAACAGATTATGCTTTTCAGATGTTAAATGCAACATTGACTACAGAAAGACCCACAGACAACAACTGAAGACGACTGCAGCAAATGTCTGGCAGAGCATCATGTCCACGGGTTCTACACCTGCAAAGGATTTAAATCCAAGTATTACAAAAAATCATTGTTAAAATTATGTTAGATTGTCCTTTTACTTTTAAGCCTCTGAAAGGCTGCATAAAATGGTTCTAAATCTTGAATAGTAATAAACATCTATTAAACATCTAGAATCAAAGCTGAAAGTCTATACTTCAATCAAATCTTGATTACTTGATTTAAAATCCTCTGTGGTGTAGAGAGGCGACACTACAAAAACAAAGGTGTCATAGTCCAAATACTTATGGACCTAACTGTAAGCCTATCATCCTTGGGCCAGGAGTGTGTTACACTCAAAGAAGACCAATTCATCATATTTACTGTGATGTGTGGCTGAGCACTCTGTGCAGCTATGAGTGAAAGTCAATAAGTGCGAGCACGCTAGCAACAGTAACAACATAAACATAACGTTTTTGTTTGTATGGCTAAATGGGTTTTGACTTAGTTTCCACAGTTAGAGAGGTGCACTTGTTTCAAGTCATGTTAATTGCCTTGGGACAGGATACAGCACAGCCACAAATTTACACAACAACACAGAAAGAGTGCAGATGGGACTGTAATATTACCACACTCTGCATTTTGTCAAGTCCTCGTGTAAGTGAACAAGCCTTTATTTTGTTAGATTGTCCCGGGTTCGATATTTTTTCTGAATTAGCAAGTCAGCGGGGTCTCTGTGGAGCTTCATTGCCACCATGCTGTGACATGTTCGGCGGCGCTGTTTTGTTTGTTATTTTTGCCAGAGGACTTAGAATGTGTTGAATAGGTCAAACAGTCACTCAGCGAGGCTGCGTTGCTTCTCCTTCCATGTGTGTATATGTCATTGTGCTCGGTCGGTGTACCAGAACAGACTCACCACATTGTTCATTAGACTGATGATCCATTATTCAGTTCAGCGTTTTATACAAAGCAATTTTGTCATCTGTATATATTTTGATAAGTGAGTCTCAAAGGTTCAAAACACATTTTTGTCCGACTGTTTTGGCACACGCGGAGAAAAATCATCCTAAAACGCATTTCAGCTGGGGACAGTTTGTCACTGACATTGCATAATATAAAATATGAAAGGATGTCTCTTATAATTGCCGTGGCATTTAGGCGAGAAACCTTATTATCTAACCAATCATGTTCAGTAAAGTTCAAGCTATTCTTTCAGCAAGCTGAGCTCGTGGTTTTTATCTTCTAGCATGCATACAGTAACATTGTGAGATAAAGTTGGATTATTGGAGTCAGATTTAAGAGAGTCAGTGACCACGTGAGGTATATGAGGTGAACCTTGACTTCTCTGCTTTATTCTTAAAACGTCATTATAGTTCTTTTATTCGTAGTCAGCATTTGTCTGGAATTTAACCTGCCTGATCATCTAACTTTCAAAGCATTTTGCATCTGTCATTGTTTAGTCATTACTCTTTTAGCTCATGCATTTGTCTTCTTTCTGCTCTGTCTGTCTTTCTATCTGACTGTCCAGTTTTGCGTTTAATTTTCTCCCTGCCTGTCTGAAAGTTCCCATCTCGATGAATAAATTATCGGATGTCAGGCATGACAGGTTAGAGGTCTCAGGCTTAAGCTCGCTAATAATATTCCCTCACGGAAGATTCACTTTACTTCAAGGAGTCTGAATCAATCAATATTCAAGATAGATGATGTACTCTGCTCTATGTGCCACCACTTCCTTGAAGACATCCATACTATTTTGTTTCCACATTTACCAAGGTGTATTGTGCCAGATTATTTGGTACAACTCCAAACTTAAAGCAGATGTCTAAAATAACCGAGCTGAAATAAACATATTTATTGAATTTTGGTCTCACTGGGTTTTCCACAAACTTGAAAACTAATTACTTTGCCACTTTTCAGTGTTTTCAAATTACATTAGCACTCTTGTGAATATCAGGAGGTCCTGTGTGAAGAGCAAAGTAAACATAAACCTTTAAATCATAATAATAATACAGTACATTTGCTTGCCTTTATGTCACTTTGACATGCACGCAAATTAGAGAAGTAACCAAAAAAGTGTGTCCCAGTATGTGTCCTAAACTCTAGCAAGTCACTGCCTAAGAAGGAAAAACTGATGAGAAAATACCAGCTTTGCCAATGAGGTTCTACTGCCGCTACTTCTACTTCATGGACAGTCGGCCCCACCTATGTGAATGCATCCAGACTTTTCTGACACTGAGTTTGTTTCATTATCAAACATCCACATGTTTATAGTTAATTTATGGTTAAGTTAGGTTTGATATTACAGTAAAACTACAGTTCAAGGACTGAGGGAAAGAGAGAGAGTTGGTGGTGAGAAGGTCCTTTTTGGTCTTTGATCTTTTACTTTTCACTATGAGCACATTGAGCCATGTACAGTATATATTGGCAATAAACACTACAATAGTATAATCATGATATGCTGCAGAACAATCCATAATAAGGGTAACTTCTGAGACCTGTACCACAAAGAAAGTTCAATATACCAGTTTTTTTCTCCATTCATCTGCATTCCTTTATCCTAACATTGTCAATCAGGATAAATGAAATGAAGCTGGTCATCAACTTACTAAGTGATGTATTACAAAAAAGCCAATAAAAACCTTGAAAGGTCACATAAAAGAGGTGGTACTGACATGATCTAACCTATCAGAAGTGCTAGTAAGCGTATTGCCAACAGAGCAGCTGACATTTCAAAAAAGATAAAACTATACTATGGAAAAAATTGAGGTTAAAAAAACATAATACAGACTAAAATCCACACAGCAATGTGCGTAAGAGGAAAAGCCCCGTTTTAACATATTTGAAGCTTAGGAAAAAATCTAACGAAAATACAGACTGTGTGAGTTAACAGACTTATCAATATCACAACCTTACCAAAAAGACACGGGAAACACTTATCTTATGTTAATCAGAACATTTAAGTGTGACAAATATATTAAAAAGTAAGAAATCCAGAAGTAAAAAAATACTCTTTTACAGCACTGTGGGTTTGCAGAATAAGTTACCTGTCTACTGGTAAGAAGTAAGAAGTGATCAGCAGTAAGAGTTCATCTACTTTCATAGTACTGAAAACCCAAGGTTATCATGAAGTTATCCGGATAATCCTGGTCAGACTGTACTTTGTTGCGGAGCACTTTCAAACTCTGAGTGAAAGCAGTGGCTCGCTATTTTCACTGTTCAAAACACCGGGGAACTAGTGAAGCCTGCACAGAAACTTTAAACATGCTTCTTTAACCATGTAAAGAAGGTAAACCAACTGACAGAGCATACATATTATTGTTTTTGTTATCCCAAGTGTCTTAACAGGAATCAGAATCAGAATTTAATAATCCCTGAGGAAATTCTGTGGCCACAGTTGCTTCAAGACAATGAGAACGATAACCGACGAGTTAAAGTACCAAAATTAAACAATATATTACGAAATATTACAAAAATATTGGAAAAATATAAACAAATAGCTCTAATATATTAATATCCCAATATACTACTCAAAACAGAATGGCTCTTGTGTTTTGTTCAAGCTGTACCGTGCCAATAAACTTGACCCAGAGCGTATATTTACACTTCATATCTATTACCCTGCATCTTATGTGCATAATTATAGTGAGTGTAATGTAATGTCTCTGAGTGCTTCCAAAGCACAGGTGACCCCCCAGCTCAGCTCACACACGACCAGAGTACTAGAACTGTTGCCCTCTGACATGCAGCTCATTCTGTGCTTTCTATAGACAAAGTGTGTAACTACAGCTCTGAGTAGCAAATGAATCAAATATTCAGCTATAAAAGAACAAAATGTAGAGTAGGAATGAAAATTTAGAAAGAAAGATATTTTGTTTACAATTTGAGTTAAATGCACTGGATGTGAGAACTAAGCAGAAGATTATACATCCCAACAGGGTTACGTGATAAATGTGCAGTATTGCTGATGCTTTGAATCCTAACTGCAGCGTCACCATTTTCCTCCTTTTTTCATTCCTCACACGGAAACTCCACTCCCACTGAATCACTCATCTCAGCGTACTCCTTACAGCCTGATACATGTTGCCTTCTGTGTTTCTTCTGTGTGCCAATATGACTGCCCTACATTTGAAAATGCCACATCAACTTTTTTGTTGTTTGTCAGATCCATTTGAAATTCAGTGTAAGCTAGCCCACCCACAGCCCACACCCACTTCTTTAAGCTCAGGGCTCTGTCACTGTGAGTGTTATAACACACACTCTTTTAGAAGAAAGGATGGCGTGTTTCTGATTTTCTGTCTACTTCTGTTCGTTTGTAGCGAACCTGGTTGACAGCTTGAATGCTGTTCACACTGCATGCCTCAGTTAAACCCAGCTATAGACCACCAGTACACACAGCGTGTTTCATTGTGCTCACACAGGGAAAACAACCCCTTTGTATACAGCCATTTCACCTAATGCACACAAGGAGACACACATACTATAGAAGTGCAGACATGCAATTTTGAAGCATATTCTAAAAATTCCCTAAGATGCAGTTTTGCTTTATGAGTTACACCAGTGCTATGAATGTAGCTCAGCACCATAATTCAATAAAGATGGCACTAAAGAAATAAAACACAATGAATAAAAATCATTTTTCTTGAATGAATGATAGTTAACAGCTTGTTAATGCAACACAGCATGAAGTCATGAAGTAGTTTGCTTGTTTCTGGCTCAGTCTTAAGGTAACAACAACAGCACATCTAAGCAGTTACTAGTAAATATGTAGCTAAGTGGATATTTTTCTTTAAAACAAAACCAGCCTCTGAGTGTGTGTTTCTGTATTTGCGCTTCTTGTTTAAATGGTATCGCAGAGGATGCGTCCAGTTTACAGTACACAAACAAGCAAACACATCCACTCTTTCTTAGCACGCTTGCACACTCAGTAGCCTTTAAGTGCAAGTCTTAAAAGGCTTGTCAAACCTTATTACAACTCCCTTGAACTGCCTTCATCACTTTCTCCTGCTCCCGTTTTCTGTCTTCTTTCTTTCACAAACTCTGTCCTCCTCCCCTGTCACTCCGCTCTCTTTCACAAACTGTCTTACTCTACATGCACCCAATCACATGCAGCAACATTCAGATTTATTCAAACGCTGAATTATTAAGGGTGCCAATTTTGAAGAGGTCTGCTCTGCATTGCTGTGAAAACACAATCTTCATTTCAACTGCAAATGTGAGGATAGACGCAACCGAGTGAGCCAGAAAAAGAAAAGAAGGGAGAAAAGAAATTAGGGCAGTGATTTGAAATTCTATTTATGAATAAAAAAGAAGTTTAGAAAGTTGTTCACAGGAATAAAACATTTTAAGTGTGTGGGTTTTTTGGCAGTGCTGTATTGCTGAGTAAGTATTTCACCATGTGTGGATGTACTTCGCTGTGTTTGTGTTGGTCTCTGTAGGTGTGGCTGTCTGTTGTATATGCAGTTGTATGAGGATGTCTCACAGTGTACAGTATGTGTCACTGTACACCACATGTCCATTCCCTAATCTTTACTAATTTAAAGCGTCGTGCTGACCTACTGCACTTTTTTTGTCTTTGGGACAGATTTTCAAACTTATTTATTTATTTCGTCGTGTCTGCAAATGGATTTGCTGTGTTTATATTTCAAGCAGAAGTCCAAATAGTGCCAGGAGAGTGCTGCAAGTGCTGGGCTTTGATAGTAAGCTGTTTTTGCAGGACAATGGACTTTGTTTCCTAATGGAGACATCTGCTGCCCTGCTCTTCCTACCTGCTTACATTCTTGTAGATTCTGTCAGCATAATGCACACTTGTATATTTGTTGTTCTTGTTTTTGTTTTTTCAGTAAGTGTTGCAGCAGCATCAATGGCACACTTCATATTTTAATTGTTTTAGGTGACTCACACATCTTTGTGCATTTGTGAATAAAATACACTCAGTGTACATAATTACTAGAGGTGGGAATCACCATACATCCCACGATACGATATTATCACAATACTTAACGCACGATACGATATTATTGCAATTTTTTAAAAATATTTTGCGATATTCAGATTCTGTACATAAAGGTAAGCTTTATCAATATTCATTTTATCTAATATCAAAGTCTCACACTCAGTCTTTCTCTCATTTCAGTCAGTTTTATTGCTGACAAACTGAACGGTTTGTATTACAGTCTAGTCCAACTTAACTGAATGCAACCGTCTGGTACAATTATAGCTATTCTGAACTATGCAATTTATGAAAACTATGCAGCCCATTCAGCAGCTGAAGAATTTGAAAGTAAATTAAAACAAAATATAATTTTACATTAAATAAAAAAGTTTTAAACTTAATTAAAATAAAACATGTCTTAAATTAAAATAAGTAAACTGTCATGTTTATTGCTGCCAAAAAAAAGTTAAACACATTTGGACAGTAAAGGAATGTCAGGATTCTTGCTCAGAAAAAGGAGCTGATCAACATGCTCTGAAGTCAGAGCATGTTCCAGTCCACAAAAACGTTTTTGTAACAAAATATCGATTTCTGCTATTAATCTGCTAGTAATTTTTCCCCCACCCCTAATAATTAAAAACTTGAAATATATAAGACATATAACATATTTTAAAGGATTATTTAACTTTATTTCAGGCATGTTTTTTGGTGGTTTTGGGGTAAATCAATACATTTAAATCAATACAGTACAAATATTACAGATATAAATGACAGGCTTGTGCACTTTAATCTTGTGTACTAGATAAGCTTTCATCTAACCAAGGTCAAAAATCTGTTTGTCATCTCAACACAATCAGTTGCAATGCACGAATATTACATTCATATTATGTGTACAAACTTTTTTTAAATGTAAAACTTATCCAATCCACTTTGTTTTCCAGATACTCATTGATAATAGTTCTTCTGTGCAGCACAATATATCCAAAGAACTTACTGCTGCATATGTTTGTCTCTTTAATTGTTAATTTAAGATTCCACATCACTTGAGGTAACAAACTTGAACCCGAATGATTTCATTAAGTCTGACTAAATTACAAAATTCACAGTTGGACCAGTATGAAACACGAGGCAACCTAAAATCTCTCCCTTTTCTCCTATTTCACACACTTACCATACACTCACAGCCTAGAAAAGTACAATGAATCTGTGAATCATGGGCAAAGAAAACAGAGCTAAAACGGTTATCAAACAGAACAGGCATGTCTATCCCATTATCTTATCCCTTACAGCTCACCCATAACCCTGCTCACTGCCTCCTCAAAAACCTTTTTAGAAATGCGTAGATGCTTAGAAATGGCAGCATTGCCAGTAGGATAGCTTTCATGCAGGGATGGTGGGTTTAAGACACTATGATCGCACAGATTGAAGAAACACCCATTAGAAGATATTTTGGCAGTCACAAAGGAAGCACTATAAATGAATTGAAAGCTTAGGGATATTTTGGATGTAGCCAGATTGTATCTTATTAATATATCTGTATCAGTGGCTGATATATGTACTGCACATACTGTACAATATTAACATAAGGTAGTTAAAAAATATTTACATCCCGTGGACATTGATTAATAAAGATTGTTCTAGATTTAAACCAATATATTTTTTATAATTGCTAATGTAAGTGCACATTTGGTATTATGAGATTTTATTGCCTTGTATTTATCTATTATTTTTATAACCCACTGACCTCTGATGTCAGTTTGATGAGTTTGATTTTATCAAACTGACATCAGAGATCAGTGGGTTATAAAAATAATAGATAAATACAAGGCAATAAAATCTCATAATACCAAATCTGTCGTTCCATTTTGTGGATTTGTTTACTGAAATGTATTAAATAGTCATTATACATTATAAAGGTGTACATATATGATAACTTAAATTGTTGTACAAGTGGAATTGAATTATGTTTGATATGAAGCTTAATCTATTGCTTAAACAATCATTACAAGCTTCAGCGTTGAGGCGGTGAAGCAACCACAAACTATGATATTTGGAAGCGCGATGCTTCACAGTTGGTTTAAGGGTTTACCTCAAAAGCTTATTTGGTCTGTGCCAAACATTCCTTCAGTTATGAAGCAAAACAACTGCATGTTTGATTTGTCTGTCCAAAGTAAAATCTAGTCTGGACTGAAAAGTCTTGTCTTTGCCTTCTCAGCAATCTCTGTCTGGTTTCCTAACATCAACAGTTGCAAGACTTATGTAGATTCAGTCATAAAATCTGGGGAATGGGCTTAACTTTGGCATTTTATTTTCTTCCAAATTTACTGGTGTGGCCAGTTCTGGAAAGCAGTATTTGAAAGATGAATTTTTTTGTAGATCTTCCCTGGAACTGTCCCTGTAAACCCGAGAGACCCGTGAGTGTTGGGTGGCGAAGTGTGTGGTAGCATGATTGTCAGAACCAGAATCAGAATCAGAATCGTGTTTATTGGCCAAGTATATGTGCAGACACATACAAGGAATTTGGTTCCAGTAGATGGTGGCTCTCAAGCACAGCAATGTAAATCACACACACACACACGTGTCTATATATACACATTACACATACATACACATACATACACAACACTGTGTAAACCAACTATAAATAACTAATCTAAACTTATATACATAAAATACAGAAATGAAATGAGGTGGAATGAATACTACAGAATGGACATAAGGTGCAGTTGCAGTCTGGCAGTGGGAGCAGTGTGACAGGTCAACTGTTTAGAAGGGAGATGGCGAGGGGAAAGAAACTGTTCCTGTCGGGTGGTCCTGGTCTGCAGGCTTCTGTACCGTCTGCCAGAGGGCAGGAGATCAAAAAGTCTGTGTGCAGGGTGTGAGGGGTCTGTGATGATTTTCCCTGCCCGTTTCCTGGTTCTTGAGAGGTACAGATCCTGGATGGAGGGCAGGGGGGCGCCGATGATCCTTTCTACTGTCCGTACAGTCCGCTGCAGTCTGCTCCTGTCCTGTTTAGTGGCTGCTCCATACCAGACTGTGATGGAGGAGCACAGGACAGACTCAATGACCGCAGTGTAGAACTGGATCAGCAGCTCCTGTGGGAGACTGTACTTCCCCAGTTGTCTCAGGAAGTACATCCTCTGCTGGGTCTTTTTGAGGATGGAGTTGATGTTGGTCTCCCACTTCAGGTCCTGGGAGATGGTGGTACCCAGGAACTTGAAGGTCTTCACAGTTGTCACAGGGCTGTCTGATATGGTGAGGGGGAGCAGAGTTGAGGGATGTCTCCTGAAGTCCACTGTCATCTCTACAGTTTTAAGAGTGTTTAGCTCCAGATTGTGCTGACTGCACCAGGGTACCAGCCACTCAACTTCCTGCCAGTATGCAGAGTCATCACCATCCTGAATGAGGCCAATGACAGTGGTGTCATCTGCAAACTTTAGGAGTTTAACAGCCGAGTTCTTGGAGGTGCAGTCGTTAGTATAGAGGGAGAACAGGAGTGGTGAGAGGACACATCCTTGAGGGGCACCAATACTGAGGGACCGGGTTTCAGAGGTGATCTCCCCCAGCCTCACTTGTTGCTTTCTATCTGTCAGGAAGCTGGTGATCCACTGACAGGTAGCTGGTGACACACTGAGCTGGGAGAGTTTGGAGGAGAGAAGTTCAGGCACAATGGTGTTAAAAGCCGAACTAAAGTGCACAAACAGGACCCTGGCATAAGTTCCCGGGCAGTCGAGGTGTTGCAAGATGTAATGCAGCCCCATGTTTACTGCATCATCCACTGACCTGTTTGCCCGGTAGGCAAACTGCGGAAAGAGTAGAGCAGAATTTCGAGGAGAGTGGTGTGTGTGTGGACCTTTCCTTTTCCCCACTGACCCCGGAGCCCTGGACCCCTTCCTGCACATTGTACATATTTGCACTTGGTGTTTCACTCCAAATAACATCACTTCTTCTTTGCAAAGGATTCCTGGTCTGCACCTGAGTCCGTTTGAGAAATGTCACACAGGTATAAACAGCTATTTTTTCCCTAAAGGTATTAAGGACGCTTTACACAGAGACTCCAGATATCAGAGGTTTAAAGAAGACAGGTTTCACCTAAGGGATGTTTAATCACTTATAAAATAATTAAAATGGAATCCAACTATCAATCCATGAATTTCTTTAACTGCTTATCCAGTACGATCCCTGAGGTTCTGGAGCTAACCCCAGCTGACACTGAGCAAGAGGCTGAGTACATCCTGAAAAAATTACCAGCTCATGACAGGGCAGAGAGACATGCAACCAATATGTATATCCTCAGAATAAGTAATATATTACACATATTACACAGAACACTTTTTTAAAAGTAATGCAGTATGTTGGAAATACGTTTGTGTTTTTCCATAAAATGACGTGAAATGCATTGGCTCATAATTACCATTTAACAATATAAACCAATAACCTACAGTCCCACACACCACCCCAAATCCCTGTGCTAATGAAGACATACATATAGGCTTGCTCTAAGTATGAAGGCATGAACACAAAGCTCATGGCACAAAGCAAAGATGAAAACCAGCATAAAGAAACAGTGGAAACAGAGGTTGCAAGCCTGAATGCTCATCAGTTTGTTACCTGTTGAAGTTGAAGGTCAGGCTGCTGGACTGGGGTTGGCGTGTACTTAGCTAATGTCACTTTGGGCTAGCTTAGCGTCAGTGCAAATGCTTGCAAAAAGCTGACGTTGTGTTTGCAGCATAATGCAGTTGTGTCTCCCCTGGATGTAGTCGGCGCTTTACCATTGTGCTCTCGTTCTTTATAAATAAAAGTAATGTCCATATCTACACTGTAGACTACACTGTTTTCCTCTTCCAGCACACGAACTAAAATCAGTTGATTGCAGCAAATACAAGTGGAACCGATAAGCGGGATCGATAGGCAAGCAGACTAACAATTCTAAGGAATCAAACTACTGAGAACTGGTTATGTGCAAGAACTGTTTATTGATTCTTATCACTACTGATTCATTACATTATTGTTGCATCACTCTGTAAAATGACCTGAAATCCATTGTCACATAATTATCAGTTAATAATATAGGACTACTACTACTGCTACAGTTTCACATACCAACACAAATCCTATTCTAATGAGGACACAAACAGGATATTTGTGTTCAATTTGTGACTTCTGGGATTTTCATTGTATAGTACCTCAGCAAATTACATGAATGACTCCTAAACAGGCAGCAGGGTTGTTTTTGTGGATTTGCTTCTTTTTAAATTTTATTATATTATATAATGTATGTGGAACTTCCGCTTCCACACAGATTTACAGACAGATGAGTAACACAGGAAAAGCCTCCCCTACCACCACTTCCCCTGCCAGTGGCGGACTCCCTCAG
>NW_005187404.1:5212850-5247840 GCF_000239375.1 Pundamilia nyererei
CAGTGATAGCATCTGGTTATGTTGTGGAGAGCATTTCGCTGAAATTGTGCTCTGATTTTTAAGGTCATTGCACAGTTGATATAAATGATCATTCTATGACGACAGATTTCTAAGTGTCTCTGTTAACCTCTGTGAATAATTTTCTTCATTTCACTCATGCAACACAACACCCGTTTCCAGGATCACAGTGCATGGGCTGTCACTAATTGGTTTTAATGAAGATGAAAATGGTGTGAATCATATGCTACAGCCTTCACAGTCAACAGATCTCAACCTAGCTAAATACCTACGAGAGTTTTTGGACCAAAATGCTACCCACTCCCTTCCATGATCATCAAAACACCAAATTAGAGAATATTTTTATGGGGTGTGAAGTTCCACCAATCCAACAGACCTTCATATACTTAGAGAATCATAGACAGTGCATTACAAAACCGTTGTAGTGGCAACCCAGCACGTTACTAACAGCCACGATGTTTGTCTGTCTTTGTAATTTGCAATTTTGCCAAACATTCAGGGAAAGATTTCTTTGCTTTCACTGCCATTGAGTTTTGTCACCAAATGTGAGATGTACTATTATCTACTATTATTGCTTGCTCAGTAAAACAGATTGTTATTTTCAGAGGAATGTGTCATCAGCTGTCGTTAGTCATATGCTAACTCACTGGTGGCCGGGTTACTGTGGAATTTGCTTTTTAAACTAAAGGAATGGGAAACATTTTAAACTTGCACATCTCATGTAGCTTTCAACAGGGTTTGCACACACTTAATCACCCACATTTATGAATTCAAACGTGTTACAGTGTATGCATATACATCACATTAACACACATTGATGTGCAAACGTGGTCACATTTGGCATTGGGCTAACTCCCTTTGGCCCATAAACATTTCAGCAATGTGTCAAGAGAGAAAATCAGCCTTATAAAACATTTATTTTCGTATGGCAGCATGCCCATCTCCTCATGTGTAATTTAGAAGCATTACCTTTCACCCTTTGAGGAGAAGAGATGTGGAAAATGCTCATTTCCAACACGTGATCTGAAGTCATGTCATACTGTAGTGCAAGACAACATATTTCAATTTATGTATACAGGATATATGAGTGTTTTGGATTGAATTTATATTATCTGGCCGCATATTAGACTATATCAAGATAGCATATAAACACAAGGCGCAGAATTAACGACCTGTACAACTGATAGATGCAGGGATGCATGTCATGTTTAGGTAATTTATTTACCTCAACAATCTATCTATGCCCTCTCTTTGCACTCTACGTGTTCATTGTCCAGTTTAGACATCTTGTAGGAATTTTTTTCTTTGTTTGAGCTCTAATATAAAACATGAAGTTCCTAGAATACTGCAGAAAATGAGGAAAGAAAAGGGAGCAAATACTGGATAGGAAGAGAGGAGTTCAAATAGGAGAGAGACAGAAAATATGACAGGGCAAGTTAAAGGGTAACCGTGGAAGAAAAATGAAGACGAAAGAGAAGAGAACAATCAGGGTATAAAGCTGAGAAAAGGTGAGGTGAAAAGGAAGTGAAGTGGGTAACAACAGTGTAAATGTTTGCTTCATTCCAACAGCGGTCCTTATCTAACACTCTGCAAATACGCAAACAAACACATTTTCGGTCTTTAGTGTTAGATAATACAACAGAATAATCAGCAGGTATCTGCCTCCTCTCACTGGCCTCTGGATGAGAATAAAACAATGCATGACATACTGTTCCTCCTCCATGCTTCCCACTGTTGTTCCCCCCCTCCCTCTTCCTTTCTCTCTATACTCCCACCATCATTCCTACATCGCTCCCTCCATTTTCCCTGCATCCCACCCACCCTCCTTCCTCACTCCTACCTATTGCCCATCATCCATCCATCATTCACGCTGCCTCCCAGTTACACTCTGCTCCTCAGCTCCGTCGCTTCACTCTCCTTTGTTCACCTCATACGCAACCCTATCTATCTCCATATTTCTCCCTGATATTTACTGAGCTCTATTTTTTTCTGATTTCAAATATCACTAAACCCTTTCACACACATACACACTCCCGGTGCAACAGAGCCGAAGAGAAAACAAAACATCGTCCCACAGATGATTTCATGTTATATAAATGTGATGTTTATTTTTATTATTGTTTCACACTGATTCTGTGATGCACAAAGCAGCACATAATCATTAACTGTCTGGCTTTGTCTTTTTTTCATAAAATCCGTATTAAATCTGTATGATATAAAAAAGAATGAGAAGATACTAAGTGATGCTCATGTTTATAATGCTGAAAAAAGGCAGGGAATCTATTAGATGGAACCATGATAAGAAATCGACCATCAACAAAAAACAATTAAATAGTTAAAGAATATATCTGTTTGTCTTACAGGAGGAGTATTTTTTTAACTGTTAACATACTACAATTGTGCAGAAACAGAGCAATTTGCATGTGGTTCTTCACAGTTGTTTAAATTATGTTTTATTTAACACTGTTTTGGTTTGTTTGGCTGCTTTTTGCAAAACAGTAGACAGGTGCATGGAGAGGATGAAAGAATTCACAAAGCAGGAACTCCAGCAACACTTGAGGGAAGATGAACAACTTTAAGAATTGACCAACGCGTTTCAGCTTGTAGCCTTCATCAGGGTCATAGTAAAACATTGTAAAAGTTGCTTAAAAACAAGACAGGAAACAGAAAAAAAATTCTAATTAACCAGTCAAAACTTCATAGATAGTTCAGCTGACATAGGTAGGTATTGGTTAATTGGCTAAGTCACGCCCAAGTAGACAGGGACAAGGAGAAACAAAAGAAATACATTCATACAAGACAAGACAAACAAATAATACTTGTTTAGATCTTGTTCAGCAGGCTTTCAGATCTTGGGCAAACTGAGAAAACTCATAAAATATCTGTCGTTGAAAAATTTCCATCTGTCATGGAGTCACAGATCGGAAAAGTTTGGAAATCTGACACTAAATCACTGTTGCCTGTAATCTAAAAAGTTAACCACAATAGATAAAAGATAGCTAATTGAAATGGTATTGTTGAAGTGATAATTCACTCAGTAATTTGTTTTGTGGGGATTGTGGAACTAATTGAGCTGTCGGTTGAACTCTGGCACAGAATCATTTGCTAAACCCACACTCTGCTGTGCTTTATTTGTGAGTAGATAGTTCTGGTCGCTCCACAAAGCAGTCTGTTTCAGCCCACTTTAACAGGTTTTTATCCATACCAGATATTATGATTTCATCATGTTGCCTAGCAACAATCAACCAATAACTCAATAATGACCCATTTGTAGGCTTTATGCACCTGTAACAATGTATTATAGCATTTTTATTTTATGACGGCAACAATAATATAACTTGTTTAATACACTTTTATTTGATATCTTCAAACTGAAGATATGAACCGATGAAGCCAACTTTACTGTGTTTAGGGACTATCAGAAGATTAATGTTGGAAAACGAATTGTTTAAATTAGCTATTTGAATTAGTTATATGTGTTGTTGTCAGAAGGATATTATTCTACAGGTAAAACCATGTTTTACTATGAGGGTGTATATTTGATTGAACAAAATCTGGAGGTGGACAGAGTCTGGCTGATGAGTGTAGTAGTACAATCATTTATTTAGATAATGAAAGGTTGATGTGGTCCTGTAATCATACACAGATGTAAATGCATTTTACTGTATATAAAGATGTAGTGTTGAACACCTAAATAGCAACAAAGCTAAGTGGTTATGGGGACTGGAGCCCCTGTGAAAGAGGAGCAGTAGGTCAGCGTCGGTTAATCCACTGACAAGATTTCCACAGAACTGTTCCTTGTCTGTGCAGGACGGTGAGTTGTTTCAGTGAGTTTTCTGATGAGGAATCTAAAAGGAGTGGACCACCTCGACAGGGACGGGTAGGTGTTACTGGAGAGAAGGAGCTGCTCTTCAGCCACAGAGGATAGCAAGGAAAACAGAGACATTAAGGCTTCATGGATGAGCCTGGTTACTATGAGGAAGAAAATCTGACAGAGTGGATGCTGGAGCTGGTTCTTAAATATCAGCAGTAAACTGACGGACAGCAGGTGTGACAAACCAACCCGACCTTGGAAAAAGCAAAAGTGCAAGACCATGACTCCCATATCTATCTACTTCTTTATAAAAACAACATCTACCACCCCGATTTATTTATTTTCATTTTTTTAATGTCATATTACTTGGATAACAGAAACAGAACCTATGAACCACTGGGGAAAAAATGCTTTTAAAATGACACCCATTTTTACAGATGATGGCTGCAGCTAGTGTTTGCTGATAGAACCACCACCTACTCATGGTGGATTTCTTTTAACAGAATTGCCTGGGCCAAAAAGTACTATTTTTGGGATGAGTGCAATGATTTAGGGAAAATTCAGTGACTCATTCTTTTAGAAGTATTTTTTGGGGAGTGAAGACACAAAGTTATTCGGGCGGATGCTGCTTTATGAAATGAAAGTAGAGCTGCAAATGTGAACCCTCTAAGCTAAGCCCAATGTGACTTGGCTGAGAGGTTTACAGTTGGGTCACTGTTTTAGCCTCTTTATCCACTACCCTGCTGGTGACTGGGTCACTACACCCACCCACAGACACACAAACACATGCATGTACACACATTCATCATCATCCGTCGGTCTGCCTGGTGCTCGGCTCCTCTGAGCCCTGGCAGATTACCTCCTGTAGCTGTACACTTTCTTTTTATACCTATTCTGCCACTGTCCTATAGCTGTTCCATAGCTAAGAGGACATGGCAACAGTATGTTTTATTTTATTTTATTTTTTTAACCTGCTGTTAGAGGAGATCACCTAACAGATCATTTACTCGCTACATAAAATTACCTCTTAGCACCACAGTGAAAATAGGACCTAATGTAACCTGCTGTAACACGAACATCACGTTATCGCTACACTAACAGTGCTGACTTTAGACAGACAGTTTGCTTACACGTAGAAAATGATAAGGCTGCACTTCAGCAGAGTTTTTATCCTTATTTACTATCTGCTGCAAATCTCCTCGACATCCAGCTACTTCATTAAAACAGGGTCCCAGTAATCTATGGCCCTGGATTGTCAGAGTCCAGTGCACAGTGTTCATCCCGCAGCAACGCACCGGAAAAAAAATAAGCTCGTACTGCAATAACTGAAACGGGCTTGTTATATATGTGAAATAAAATGTTGACACAACAAATTAAAGGCCCATTGACCTCCCACTGAGTAAACCATCTGTTATATTCACTTGAGACAACAAATAGTTGTATTAAGATCACCACAAATAGGACTGCTGTTTACCTATGGTGGTATGATGACTGCTTAAAGCACTGTTGCCATATTTGTGGAAACAACCTCAGATAAAGTCCCTCAGAGTTAATTAAATGTAATTGTTAAAGTGTCTGTACAGCTCAGTGTCTGCGAAGAAGCCTTTCCTGAATGCACTGACGATTAAATGTCTGTTTGCCCTTGAATGAAAATTCTTTTTTTGTTTAAGAGTCAGCCGGATGCCAAATAAGAATTATCTGTGAGGTGGGAGCATTAGCATAACATAACATATAACAACTACTGTACAAATGTTGCTGCTAAAAAATCAATCAGTCAGGCGCAGCACTGTGTGGTCTGGGCAGCAATGAGACCATTACATTGGCAGACACATTTGTTTCAGCTCCATACAAAAGAGCCATTGTTCTATTGTGTTTTAGTGCTTTTGTTTTTACTAAACCTAGAAATCTAATTTCTCTCTGGGCGCTGGAGAACAGTGTAGGCTACTAAAATGTGTTTACCCACACATGTTTACCCACTTATTATAGCTCTTCCGTAACTGTATGTGTGCTAAAGTTAATGGCAGACTGTACTGTCTATTTTGCCACTAAATAGGGAATGATTGATTGAAACTATCTGTATCTAGTATGTTTTTGATCTAAATTGGTGATGAGAAGATGATAGGGCTTTTGTGACTAAAAAGACACCTTTGAGTATTATTTATTTATTCGTGACTCTGTACTTCATCAGTAAGAAGTTTTTAAATGGCAACACAAGAGTTTCTCAGGACTTAATTAGATAAAAGACATCAAAGATAATCTATTACTATAACTCTAGAAAAGCTACTGAATGGTTAACGTTCTTAGCAGGTACAACAACCAGTTTTTAGCAACCCTAAAAACTGGGCTTGCCAGTCCATCAGTACATCAGATTTTTAAGCAAAATTCTATTTTTAATGGATTTTCTGTAATAAAAAGAAAGAAAAAGTAACAACAAAAGCACATTGTTAGTTTTTGGTTAAGCTACTTAACGTATACAGCCATAAGATACTTACATAAGTGGTAGTGGATGAATGTTATGCTTGATTAATACCTGACTTCTCTTAAAAGTGCAGTGTGGGTATAAAAATGAGAATTTAGTTTGTTATTTGATTAATAAATAAGTTTTACAATCAAAATGTTTTTGACAAATTTCTAAAATATTTGTCTTTTGCTGTCTTAATGACAAGTGATCTAATGAATGTGTTAAGCGTTGACGCTGTGGTGCTGAACTCTCCCAGTGTAAAGCGCTCCTTGCCAAGCAGTGTTATTGAACACTGCATTAACCCTGACTCCTCCTCTAGCTCCCCAAATCACAGCTTGATTATAAAACACAATTGCATCCCAGTGTTCTGTGTCTCTTGGCTTTCTGGCTCACTCCGGCTGCAGATGACAGTGGTGCTTACAGGTATAATGGGAAAAGGATTTAATGTGTTTAGGCTAATTAGCAAAGCATGTTTAGCAACTCCCTTTTTGTCATTGTCTGATCCCGGTGTTAGTGGACTAGCTCTGTTATATCTCTTGGTGACTGGTGGATTGCACATTAAGTCTGTAGTTTGGCCTGTATGAACCCTGGATAACAATTGTTCTTCTTTTTATAGGATTCCTTTGCTGCTATCTTATTTAGGCTGTTTTATTTTATTTTAGCTTGAGACTGTTGGGTTTTAACTTATGAGGCATGCATTTTTACTGAGCTGTCCTTTTGTTTTATTTGAGCTCCTGAAAGTTGGTGTTTTTGTTTTAGCTTTTCCTCTTAGTAGGGGAGAGATCAGTCTTGTTAGTATAGCATAAAGCAGCGGTCCCCAACCTCTGGACCTGGGGATGTGGACCACTGCTTTGTTGGTACCGGGCCACGAGAGTTGAGGCTCGGGAGTAAAATTGATGGTTTTCAGGGTTTTTATTGTTTTTTATTGTTATTTTTTAATCGTTTTTTTATCGTTAACTCAGTTCCCCTGGGTCTTTTCCCGTATGTTATGAATGAATCTTCTTTTTTGGTACAGGTACTGGTTTTATTTTGTTGTATTTATCTGCAACACCTTTTAGGCCAGTCTGTGGAAAATATTGTAGGACTTAAACTGGTCTGAGGAGCAAAAAAGGTTTGGGACCGCTGGCATAAGGACACAAGTTTGGTTTGCAGTGAGACAATTGTATTTGGTAAGTAGTTGGTTGCACAGATGATCAGATGATCCCTGGCTGTATCCTATTTCAGTAGTTCTGGTTAGATTTGCACAATTATAGACAAAATCACATTTATTTTAATCAATTTTGATTTCACGATTATTTGTCATGGTTATTCATTGTTTTTGTTAACAGAGTTTCATTACATTGTCACATAAAAGCTACCACTGCCTCAAAATAAAATTGGTCCTTTTTGTTCACCCAAGCATCTCTTACAAGAAAAACTGCAGTTGTATTAAAAACCTGTCTATTAATCCTTGTAAATTATTTTTTGCACAAAAATATTACAAAGTATTTCAGTCCATTCATTGTGCATGCATGATGGGTCTGAACAAAGCTCCTAACCAGCTGTTTGACAGCTGTGACATCACTTTGCCCCTGTGATGTCTTGCTTACGGCGCAGACATAGCCACTTTCGAAAAATATATTAACCATTTTTCTGAAGCCTTGATTTCTCTGTGTTTATTACACACATCTTTGGACAAATGAAACGTGATTGCACTGATGATTCCAACACAGCTTTGTTAGCTGGCTTGCATTTATGGAGGTTTGAATTGATGTAGGGCGATTTACTTTAGCAACTGTTGCACTGTTTTTCCTGGCCTTCATGCATTAATTATCCTGCAGTTTGTGACATGTTTTCAGGCGGTTGAATAAGTTAGCTGTTGCTTTGTGATGCAGACGTGACTGTACAACACTCTTTGCATATGATCTGTTCATGCATTTACATTTACATCATTGGCCCTGACGTACTTCCAAACATCAGATAATTATCCAGTCTGAGGAACAAGCTGGTGGTCGGTAATGTTACATTTTTAAACTGGTAACTGCTGCAGTACATAAAATGAGAATTATCTTCCATGTTTACCCAACTGCTAACTCTATCACTAGTGAAAAGACTGCAGCCTTCAAAAGTCTTGTCAATCAGTCACGCACCAGTGAAGTTTGGTTTAGAAAAAAATAATCTTTTTCAACTTGAAGATAAAAGAATTTTTCAGTGTAAATGTAATACCAACCTTTTGGTATTACATGTCATGCTGCATCTCCCTGCTAGTACACTCCTACGCCTTTTTTGGTGCGGCTGACATGGGGACAAGGTATAGATTTATGTAATTAAAATAAATCCTACAGAAGTTGTAATCATCCTATTCTAGCGTTTTTTTCCCTCTTTACTGTAGTGTCCAGTCAAACAGCCATTTGGCCAACTAACAGTCAGATCCTTGATTTGTACTGCTCTTAAATTAAGACCCTTTACATGAACGAGACTGCCCTTCAGCCTCAGCACAGTGGGGAGAGGCAGAGCTCTCATATTCATAACTACAACCTCCTCACCACATGTAGGGTATCCTCACTTTTGGCAACTCCATCAAATTGTCAGCAATATCAGCTCCTCAGCACTCAGTGCCAAGAGACTCATCAAAAACAGGAAGAGAGTTTACCACCCCTCTGAGAACTGGGCTCTGTAGTTTGACCTTTTGTCAAACTTCTGGAGGATTTTGCAGTTGGGGATGATGAAATTTCATTAAAAAAAATACAGAAAGCAACCAGGACTGTAGGCCCTATAGCCCTCAACCAGGCCATCTACAAAAGACATAGACAAATGGACTAAAGGAAGTTGAAAAAGGATGGTTTGAATGTTTTAAGCATGATCGATTTCTGATCTATATTCTAGAGATCTATTTTAAAAAACAAACTATGCTTAACACTAAAAATGCAAAGTTATAATTCACTAGTTCAAACTCGGCCAAGATGCTATTCACTAAGAGAAGGTGAGTCAAAGGAGCTTGCAAAGAAAAGCGTCTGGACTTCTTTAAGTTGCTTGAAGATGTTTCACCTCTTCTTCAGCTTCTTCAGTTCTAAGGTCAAATGGTGGGGAGTCCCAGATTTAAACCTAGTGGGAGTATCCCCCCACAGAGGGACAAAGGACCCCCTGATGATCCTCTAATCACCTGAGCCAAGGTGTGAAAGCGGGTTTAGGTCACAATCAGCCAGGGTTTTGGGTGAGCTCATTGTGAAACCTGGCCCCACCTTATCATGCGATTTCCTGAGGTCAGACTGCCCAGGATGTGAGTGGGCGTTAAGACGTCTGGGGAGGGAACTCAAAACTGGATTATAGATGGCAGACAGTTGGTGTCGTAAACCAGCGGTCCCCAACCTTTTTTGCGCCACGGACCGGTTTATGCCCGACAATATTTTCACGGACCGGCCTTTAAGGTGTCGCGGATAAATACAACAAAATAAAACTAGTACCGGTACCGAAAAAAAGAAGATTTATTCATAACACACGTGAAAAGACCCAGGAAAACCAAGTTAACAATAAAAATGCTAACAAAATAAAGCTGAAAACCGATAAAAACCCTGAAAACCATACATTTCACACCTGAGCCTCAACTCTCGCGGCCCGGTACCAAACGACTCACGGACCGGTACCAGTCCGAGGCCCGGGGGTTGGGGACCGCTGTCATAAAACACCGCCTCTGTTCAAAGATGGTCGCTCACAGTGGACATAGATGGCTTCTTTCACTCCTCTTTCAAACCATCTGTCCTCTCTGTCCAAAATGTGAACATTGACATCCTCAAAAGAGTGTCCTTTATCCTTAAGATGCAGATGGACTGCTGAGTCTTGTCCTGTGGAGGTGGCTCTTCTGTGTTGTGCCATGCGCTTGTGAAGTGGCTGTTTGGTCTCTCCAATGTAGAGGTCTGGGCATTCCTTGCTGCACTGTACAGCATACACCACATTGTTAAGTCTGTGTTTAAGTCTCCAAAACAGAGAGCATGGCACATTTTTTTTTATGCTGCCATGTCCTCTGTTTGACTCTGTGCAGTGAATTAAAGTTGTCAGCATCAGGCTAATCAACCAAATCAGCTGATCAGCTTCTCTTCGCTTCACACCCTCTAATCACTGGATTTAGGTTGCAATTACACTCTCGTCTTGATTTCCTTTTTTCTTATGTTGTGTGAGTATGAGTAGGCAGTATGCATATGAACATGTGTTATTAGAAAATGCATTGTGTTCATGTGTGCATGCTTATTTGAGTCAGTCTATATGCTTCATACAGACTGATTATTATATAAGGTAGAGGATAAAAAGTACCTCATTTGCAGCTGAAGCAGCAGAATGTATACAACGTAGCAACAACATAGGAAAATCCTGCAGTTATTTAGAATATGGTGCCTAAAAGACTAAGACATACTGAATGACTAGAAACAAACTGATCAGTCAGATTCATCTTTGTACCATCAATCCACTTCGCTGGGACTTCCTTTCACTGGCTGCTTTGTCCAGCTCATTGCATTACATAGGCAACAGAGAAACTCTCCAGCCTGTCCTGGGTCTAACCAGTAGGTGATGCCCAGAACACTTCACCATCTAGGAGCCATCCTAATAAGATGGCCAAACTCGTCCACTGGCTCATTTCAGTGCGGATGAGTAGCAGCAGTTGAATCTCACCCTATCTTGAAGGAAGTGCCCAGAGACCCTTCAGGGAAAGCTAATTTCAGCTATTTGTATGTGAAATCACATTCTTTGGTTACTACCCACAGCTCATTCTTCACTTCAACAGACTGGTACAGCACCCACTTCACTGGATCAATCCACCTGTCAATCTCCCTCTCTTCAATCAAGAACAAGATCCTCCAGGTGGGTCAGCAACTCCTTCTCAACCTGAAATGGGCACTCCACCCTTTTCCAGTTGAGAACTAAACATGTTTTCTCTATTCTTCTTAAATTAATCCAGCTAGGAATGTAGAGACTGAAAAACTGTCATGGGTACATAGTAAATATTTCAGCAAGTCAAATAACAATTTATGGCAGAGCCATAATTTAAGAAAAATGGCTACTTTGGTTGAGTGAGAGATTTTATGTTAATGTTGTATTTTATGTAATCACACAATTTAAAGTAATGCTTTAAAGCAAAAAAAAAAGAAAAGAAAATGCTCTGTAAATTTTCTACATGTCCTGCTCTGAGATGTTAAACAAAAGCATAAATGCATTATAAATATATATTCTTTTAGCAGTAATCCAAACATTTAGTCAAACACCATGGGTAAATATACAACTTCAAGAAAACTTGATAGTGCAGAGCTTACTTTATTCACTCACATGACCTTTTGAGCATAAAAAAATTCTGAAGGTTGTAAAAGATTGTGCAACTTGTACGGTAAAGTGTTAATTAGTGTAATGACTCAGTCATTACATACAAAATTGTACGAGACTTTACCAGAGTACAGGTGGAACCACTGTTTTGTCTAAATACTTTGCATAAATATGCCACTGTATTCATTTGGAAAGGCACTGCATGTTCATTGCCAGCAGTGTCTTTGTAAGGTAATTAAAAACTACGCCTATTCTCTGTTTAAATAAAAATAAAGGTGAGCTAAAAGTGTAATTATAAACTCTTGTTGGCAGGGGCAATCATATTTGAGCATTTTTTCCTTGTTTTTGTAATGGTTTTGCAAGTATGAATACCTTTTGTCTCCCTTTCCTCCCTTTTTTTCTTTTACAAATGTTCCCTGGTTTGCACTTGCACAGTTATATATTCACACCTGGCAGCTCATCTAGTACAGCTGTTAAATGCCTTGCTTGCCATATTCTCACTTCTCCCACCTGGATTTATCCCGCCTGTCCAACTGGGAGCATGCCACAACCTTTAATTCACAAGAATTAAGAAGGATTTGTTCTGTGTCTGCTTATGTTTTTCTCTTATGCGTCCTTTGGAGCATATTCCTCCTTCCTGGCAATGCACGTATATTTTTAAGTCCATGTTTTACACACAAGTAGTAAAAATGTGGCAAACCCGCTACTTGGAGTCCTGAGTTATTCCAAAATATGCATGACCCGACGTTCGACACTGAATATGTCCTGTGTATGAACGGAAAGAGCACCTGGGCTGTTGCAGCTCTGGTAACATGTTAAGCATGCTTCCCTATCACTGCCGCCAGGGTGTTGGAGAAGTTAGGGGAGTGCTGTAAAGTGTGTGTTAGAGAAACCAGAGCAGAAGCTGATTGTTTGAACCATCACTGGCCTTGTGTTGTGTATGCGCTTCTGGTTTTCAAATATTTGCTGGGTACATCTCATACAGTGATTGTTTTCGAAAATGAATACGCTGTTTTGGAATGAGAGTGTTCAAGCAATGTTACTAGGCAACATGGATTGAAGGTTACACAGTAAATGGCTTAGTGGATTTTGTGATTTTAAGTTAGCAGCAGCAGTGCCAGAGAATGTGAAACTCTTGTACTGCTAACTGATTGAAACAGCAGCCAGGTGGAGTTGAAAGACATGGCCCCTGCTCGAGCCTCTGCATCAAGGCCTCAGGGGAGTTTCTGAGACTGGCACAACTTCACTAATGATGGGTGAAATGTTTCATCTCTTCATCACATGCCTCCCAACAAACTCCATCTCTTTCTTTCTATCTATCACGCTGTTTTTTTTTTGTCCCTCAAATGTCCTCTCATCAGTCCTTTCTCTCACTTGCTCCACTTTTGTTTTCAGAGTATGGCCTCCCTCTCCTTTAGTCTCTCCTTATGTTTCGTCTCATCTCTCATGCTGCCTCGCTTCACACTGCACCTGTGTCTGATGTAACTCTGTGACCTGGTGCCGCGGCTAGAAAACAGGGGGCTCCGGTCTGCTTCTCTTGTACCTACTAGAGCAACAAGAAGGAGTATAACTATGTGTGTATGCCCTGCATATATGAGAAGAAGATTTAATGTGTACACGGGGCTACTTAGACGTAGTTGATCTACTGTGTGTCGCAAAGTGAGAGAGGAGACTAAGGCTGCAACTCTATGTGCAGGTTTCCTTGTAGGTGTATAGTGCTGAGTTAGAGTAATAATGCAGAATATGCTGACATGTGAGGTAAATGAAAGAAGGAAATGCAGCCTACCAAAACAATATAGTAAAGAATATAACACACAGGTGTCATAATTCAGAGCTTTGTGTGTTTATATATGCTCTAGGTCCTAAATCTTAGGTGGTCATACAACTTTTTTTTCTTTTATTCAATTTTAATTAAAAATAATGGATAACTATTTTTATTAATCATATATTATGTTAAAATTTTTGTGTGCAATGGACCAGGCTGAATATCAATATTGGATGCCGATGGTGGCACTGAAGCACTTCCAGAAATCACAGTCTGTGAGAACAGTCTGCCATGCATGTTAAAGCTCTATGATGCAAATAAGAAGCCGTACACAAAAATGATCCAGAAGTGTGGCCATCTTCTCTTCTGGGATTTTTGTAATGGACTCAGACAAAGTGAAAAATTGTTCTGTGGTCAGACAAGTTGAAATTGTTTTTGGAAAATGAGGATACTGTCTCCTCCAGACTAAAGAGGAGGGGGACCATCCGGCTTGTTATCTGTGCTCAGTTTAAAAGCCTGCATCTCTGATTGTATGGGGTTACATCAGTGTCTATGGAATTGTCAGCTTGCACACTGGGAAAGGTACCATCAGTGTTAGTATGTATATACAGGTTCAGGTTTCAGAGCAACAAATTTTCAAGGCAATATCTTGTTCAAAGAAAGCCTTGCTTGATTCATCAAGATAATGCTAAACCACATACTTAAGTTATTACCTGTTATTACAACAGTATGATTTTGTAACAAAAGAGTGCAATCAATGAACTGACCAGCCTGCAGTCCAGTTCCTGCAATCAAATTGAAAAATTACTTTCTTTTCATAAAATGGTACAGTTTTCTCAGTTGAAATGTTTTATTTTTTTATCTTCTTATGAGATTTTCAAGTAAAATAATTCTCTTTTACATTGTATACTTTGTTCCAACTTTTTGGAATTGTGGTTACATGAATGCAAACTTTATTTATTATTTAATATATTAGGCATGCACACCTGTATATGTGGCTGTTTCCAGGTGACATGATCATAAATTACGAGTCACTGTAGTAACCATAATTGGATGATAAATGAGACTGCTGGTAGCTATCGTGTAGTATGATTGGGTCATTTAATAGTAGTGGATCCAAAGGCTATTTATTGTCTACTGAACCATTTTATTCTTGCATGGTTTGTTGGTTATATACACATATTTAATATGTGTAATTGCAAATATCAGAGAGAAGCTTTTTTTAAATTTTTTTTAGTAAAGATAAGACTTGTTAAAATAACGGTGCGGTGTTAAGAAATTTATTAGACCACCTGTCAATAAAAACAAGACAACACAAATATTTTAGAAATCTATCAAAAACTTACTGCTTATTTAAAACAAAAATAAATATGTTATTGAGCAAATGTCAAACCGAATCCACTGTTTGTTGTTTTAATTATTTTTCTGTTCAAGAATGCAAATAAAAAAACTCTAATTTTCGACAAAATTACAGTTTAAAAAGTAATGGGCTTTTTTGTGCTTTTTTTGGCCAAATTTAAATATGAAAATTCATGGATAACATCAATAAATATATTTTAGCAGTAAAAATATAATTTTGATTAAAGAGGTTGCAAGTACTGGTGAATTAACCATTACAGAAAAAATATTTTGGTAATTGCTAGTACTGTTAATTTGGGGGAACCATGTCATAAACCTTACATCGGGTGGTGGTCCACAAATTGTTAAGCACTCTGATTACACCTTGTCTGTGTAGTTGACCTCTTTCTTTTTTCATTTTTATCCATTACCAGCAGCAGCATGTCCTGCTTCAAAAGACCTACAGTGTCTATTTCAGATGAGCAGTATTGGAACATTTAGTGACTGTAAACCCGCATATTGACCTCACAAGATGGAACAAACCAAAATGATATAAAACAACAATAAATAGTAAATTCAGTAAACAATAGAGTCACCATGTGCAAACATGACACACAGTGACTGATATTGTTATCTGTTGCTTGTCTGGTAACCCTCGAGTGAGTATTAAAATGCTCGGACTCTTCTATTTTTAAGCACATTATTGTAAATTTAAACAAAAGGCTGTTGTTGCATTTTGAAACCACGAATCCTTTGTGATTTTTGCAGAGTTTTGGTGTGCCAGCATGAGCGGGACATGAACGGCCAGGATAAGAAACGAAGAACTATTTGAGTGTGATATTTATTTCTTGTTTCATTTCATTCATTTCAAGTTGAACCTCTTCTTCTTCTTCTTCTTCTTCTTCTTCTTCTTCTTCTTCTTCTTCTTCTTCTTCTTCTTCTTCTTCTTCTTCTTCTTCTACAGCAATGGTCTCCGCATTGACCCAAATCATATAAACTAGTTTCCAAAAAAGTTTGTGATCATTTTAATGACGTGCAAAATCCTCCAAATGCTACATTTGATAAAACTTGATACAAAGAGTGATTTTTAAGAAAAAAACAAAACAAAAGAAAATGTGTTCATTTTGAATGTGATGACATGAATGTGACTATTATTTTAGCAGTAGCAGTAGATATAGCAGAAATAGCAGTGGTAACTGTACAAAGTTAAGGCTGTTGTATATTACTCATAATATCCAAATATCTGGGCGCTCTGGTGAAAGATCTGCTACAGGTTTATGAAAGAATGCTTTCCTCTGAGGACGTCTTGTTATCACTGTCATTCGCTTTCGATTACAGTGTGAAGGATGAGTTGTTGACAGCCCAGAGATGTCTGCATGTGTTTTAGCACTTCAAGCAGATGCTGCTGAAAGCTAAAAACTTTGTAGTAATGGATAGAGACTATATTGGCCTCACAAAGCAGCTCTAGGGGAAGTTCTTGTTAAAAAATAAATAAAGATGATTGGTAGGCACAAGTCCATAGGGTGTATATCCCAGCCAGTGGCTCGTTGCCTGTTGGGAAGTAGATTAGTCATATCTCTTTTGTCATATCACTGTATTAGTCATATCTCCATTGGTGCTCTTATGTAATCTTCTGCCTCCACATGTTAATGCGACCGTTTGGCCTATAGTTAATAATGCTGCCAGAAGCATACATGTTTGCATTACTATAGTTCTTGTCACTTTAACAGCCCCTCATGCATAATTGCCATGCAGTAGTGAATATGCCTACTAGCATGTTGTGCTGACCTTTGGGAGTGTCGCAGTTCATCCATTGATATCTAAACTGTAAAGATATGCAAAGATTTCTCACCCAGAAATTTGTTTTCCATCACTGTTTAACAATAATGAACAGTTCATGAAATTTAAATTCAGTCCAATTCAGTTTTATGAAGCATCAAATCACAACAGCAGACATCTCAAGGTGCTTTATAATGTAAAGTAGAGACCCTAGAATAATACAGAGAAAACCCCAACAATCAGACAACATCCAGCTGTTGTAACTAAATATATTTCTTCTCTTTGCGATTAATATTTGTTAAAACAGACAGAGAAAAACAGTCTATTTTGAAGAGGAATATGATGCTGTCAGTGGGTAACTTGTATAATCACTGAGCTTCAATAAAGACAGTCATCCAAAACATATTAGCAAATCTACAAAACTTCAGTTGTGGAGTCAGTCCTTGAGAAGCTATCTTACTTTGTATTCCACTTGGAATTTAAGAACAAATCTATCTCTATTCAAGTCAATTCAGTTATTTGTTATTTATATAGTGCCAAATCAAAACAGCAGTTGCTTCAAGGCGCTTTATATTTTAAGGTACAGACCCTACAATAATACAAGGAAAAACAGAGAAATCCCAACAATCAAAATACTGCCTATGAGCAAAACTTTGGTGACACTGGGAAGGGAAAACTCCCTTTTAACAGGAAGAAATCTGTCTGAACCACACATAGGAAGGTTGAGCTTTCTGCCGTGAGAGGTTGGGGATGAGGGGGGGAAGACAGGACAAAAGACATGCTGTGGAAGAGAGCCAGAAAATAATAACTAATTACTAATAAATAAATGCAGAGTTGATTATAAACACAGTCTCCTCATGTGCCTGCCCTAATATTCCATAGCTGAAATAGAAACACAGATATCGGAAAATGTAAAGTGGTTAATGAAAGATCTGTAACCCTGAAAAATCCTGAAATGTAACTCTTAATATGATTCACTATTTGTCAAAATTACTTATTTACCTGTGGTTGATTATATCACCACAAACAAAGGCTTAATTATTACATTACTGTGATCCTTAGGAGTTACATGAAAATCATTTTCATAATGTAATCAGTATCTGTATCTATAATCTGTATCTGTCTGCTTTTTTGTGTTAGAAAATATGCTGATTAAATATGTTTGACTGCTTCTTGTCTGATACACCAGAACCCGTCCATTCAGTCATTTTCTTCCATTTATCCAATTCAGTGTGATGAGTGAGCCGGTTGGCACTTATCCCAACTGGCACAGGGGGGAAGAGGTGTGGTATACTCCAGACAGGTCACAATCCAATCAAAGGGCCAACACAGACACACAGACAACCACACAAAAATGTAAAATCACCAATTAACATAACACATCTCCCGTGACTGTGGGAGGAACCCGGAGTACCTGGAGAGGGACAGGCAGAACATGCAAACACCACACAGAAAGATTTGCCAGTTGATTCAAACCCAAGATTTTCTTGTGAGGTGATGGTGCTAACGACCACCATTCCATTCCCTTCTTTTTAAAAGCTTTAGAGTTAAATTTAGTCTAAAATTTTTACAGAAATGAAATTAAGTTTGTACTTTGCATAAGTGTTCTCCAAGTTTTGTTCTTACCAAGTTTAACTAGATAAAGTTAAATTGTACTCAGTGTGTGGGAGTTTCATCACTTTCTGATAATAGATGAAAGTCAAACAGCCACAGCACAAATTCTGAAAACAAGCGTAGCCAAAGAAAGTAACAATTCAGAGACTAAATCAACATCAAAGGAACAGGGACCAACATCAGCCGCTTACTGCAAAATCTCTGTTTGTCTGACAAGCCAACATCACATAGCTGTGGCTGTCTTGAATCCGCTTGATCCACTTTGGCAAGACTGTCAGGCTCTCTGAAAGACTGCTACAGATTGAGGCCAGCAGACCTGCCGCATCCTGTGGACAAGTCCTTTTTATAGTTCTCATCTTCATCCCACAGTGAGCTGGGTCCAAATGGTGTAAGCCAACAGTGACTGTCACAGAAAGCAAAGAAACGTAACTTCAGCTACCTCAGAAAATAATGATTAAATTTTGTTCTTTGGTAATCTGAGATTCAAACCCTGAGAAATCTATCTTGGTAGCATCTTCATTTAAGGCACCCTTGTTTCTTTTGTATATAGACTCTCACAAATAAATCTATTTATATTCATATAGATTAAAGTTCTGGGTCTTGTGTGTTTTCAAACATAGAACTGTAGGTCAGGGAATTAGAGATGTAAAAGTATGTGCGTGTTTTGCTGTAAACCATGTTGGTAAAAAAAAAAAAAGAAGAAGAAAAAAGCAGAAAGCAAGAATCCAGGGAACTCATTTAATCACACTTATTCAACTTGGTTTCTCTCATTAAGAAATCAGGTTACACAAAGTATTCTGGTTATGTAAGCCCTAGCAAATATGACCCCAGGAGCTTATGGATGGCTCAGGTCCAACATTCATTTGCAAATCTTGCCTCAGAAACTAAACTAATTATTTAGATAATGTCTTTATTCTTTGTCAGCAGCAGCACAGGAAACATCATCAGCTTCTGACTGACTTTGAAAGTTAGAACAAAAAGGGGGGGGAAAAACCCTCCCAAAACTTGTGTTTGAGAAATACAGCCTGTGAAAAACTACCAAAGGATTTGCGGGTGATGATGCGTTGGATGTTTTTCTTTTTTCCATCTAGGTGAACAACATGTTATCAAAGACTAGCCTTTCTCTGATTCACTGTCTGGAGAGTACTCATGTTTTTTCAGTGTTTGGCATACCCGTGACAGTGCATGAAATTCGTAACAGTGTGACTATAGTATGCACATTCTGCCACCCTACAGGAGGGAAGCAGGGCGACCACTGTGGGCCTTGGCCTACTGTTGAAGTAGTATTACACTGGCTCTTTAAACAGGGAGGTTACAACTTAGATTAACATAAAAATAGATTAGTTACAGCACACACTGACAAATGTGACTTCTGCTATTTATGATCAATTGGTAGCAGTTGTTGAAAACTGTTGGGGGTAATTCCACCCGTGGGCACCAACCTCTACCTGTTTCAGGCAGACTCGCTGTAAATGATTTGTGAATACATTTCACTCCAAGGTTTCCTACCTGCGGTTCCCACTCATGACTAGAGTTCAAATGTGCCTCTTAAATTTATCATAGGTTTTGAACCTGTGCTTTTTGGATAAGCGAAAAAAAAGAAGAAGAAGCTTGCATCAGCTGTGTGGTTAAATGATTTAAGAAACTCCCATTTTAAAGCCAAAAGCATGTTCCAAGTGCATTTATCAGGTATTATCACAACCTGACAACGCATGAAAGAAAACTGGCAGGCATCCATGATAAATCTTCAAGGATTAGGTGTTTTTGATGACTGCTTTTTGTGCAGTTGTACAGATTTATACGTACCTACACAGAGATTAATCAGACAGAAATAATTTAGAATATGCACAATTTCAACATATCTCCGTCACATAAATAGGTGTCCATCATGGCAGGATTTTGTGCACCATGTGATTTAGCAGGATTTGTAGATTTTGAAATCATTTGCAAAGATCGCAAGGCTTATCGGCAATGACAAAAACATCTATTATTAGTTTTTACTAAAAGATATGTAATAATAATTCATAAATTACTATATAAGTTAAATAAATACAGTGTTATGTATTTTTCAAACGAAATGTGGATTGGTTGTGCCAGATGTAAATGTGGGAGCTCATGCAAGAGCCACTGTTTCATAAGAAGTGTAGCAGCGGCTCTCTGAGAACAACACTATGTAGTGTACATCTTACATATCCCAGACCATGACATGTGTGGCTGTTACAGTTTAGTCATTAATATTCACTTTGTCCGTGAGTGGTCATCATGTTTTGGCTTGTTGGTGTTTATTGGGCCTACAATGTGAAGAAGGCATCACATTAAATCTGTGCTGCTACATAAAACATTTATGAATCTGATGGTGGGATTCCCAATTATTTCCAGTTGCTGAATCTTTAAAAACAGCTTTTTCTTTCAAGTTGTGTTTTATTTGCCTTTTGGTGTAGCAAGAAGAGAACTCCTGTTTCACTCTGAGACCCGTAACATATTATTTATTTATTTATTTTGAAGAATAAATCATATCACCAATCACGTTACTGGATGGAAATTTAGCCTTCAAAACATCTCCTCGGACCTTTGTGGCTGAAAGAGTCTGTTTGGAAGAACACTGATTTCCCAAACGGCAAATATAGTTGTAGCTGCTTCTACATTGACCTGCAAACCTCTTCATCTCTTAAAGAAGAAGAAAATGAAAAAAAGTCTCCTTTCTGTTCTTTTCATCTGTAGGATTTCACATTATCAAGAAAAGCATAAAAATAGGGCAAATGTTGGACAATCCTTATTAGTGGCACTTTTTTCAATCTTTTTTTTTTCATCTGCATGTTTTTCTTTACCTTTCCCCTTTCGCAAAGGAAGAGCAGACGTCGCTGTTTGTTTTCAGAGGCATTTGTCAGCAAAATCATTCAAACAATTAAGGAGATTTAAGAATTAAGGTGGTGCACAAGCAAAGGAATGATGTGATCACATGTGACCTTGTGTGTGATCTCTGCAAGCACTTCTACTTGTCTCGTGTTTTTGTAAGGATTCTGACAGTTTTATGCACAACTGCAGAATGTATGTGTGTTTAGAAGTAAAAAGGGCATATGTACCATGCATTATTTATCCTGTGCCGTCATAGACTACACAAGCAGAGTTAGAGTGGTTTACAAAGCTGGGTGGGGCTGTAGAGAAAATAGTATTAAGCATCTCTCAAGGGCAAATCAGATCAGTTTAACAGGGAGTTTAAGATGTCAATTCTGACACTCCAGCTGTTTGTGAGCAGGGCCAAAGTCTATTTCTGCACTGATCCCAAATCACCCCAACTATGATGGACTGCTACTGTGTTACTGACAGGTGTTTAAAAAAAGAGACACTTTACTGTAGCTATTGAAGATAACATTGAATGAGTTCATGTGCCACATGACGTGAAACTATTTTAATTAAACCAATCTGTTATAAAGCTTTAAATGAATTAAATAACATCAAACTACTTTCAACAAAAGATGCTCAACATCAATTTTTTTAAGTAATTTCTGCTTGGTTATTTAACTGTGTTATGTTCTATTCAGTGGTCATATGCATGGTTGTTGGACATTTCAAGTACAGTACATGTACATTAATATTTGCTTATCCTGCAAACAATCTTATATGGTCAAAGTACTTACTGTACCTGTCAAAAAACTGGATATGGTAGGTCCAAACTATTAAGTGGTATCATATCTTTATTCACATTTTCTCTATTAAAATCATCTAGCCATAAATTTTAGATCTTTTAGCTCCTTACTTGTTCATAATATAAATCCTGGCAACTGCAGTGGTTCCACTGCAAGTAATTTGTGTTGGAAATCAGGTGAAAATACTGTTGAATTTTCATGACTTTGCAAAAGCCCCTCATTTCTTTAAATTTTGCTAGAAAGTGTTGCGATTCACTTACACTTGTGCAAACATGCATGGAAATGGAAATGCAAAACTAGAGGTGGTACAATTACAAAAAGCTTGAAAGTCAATATTTGATATGACTTTCAAGCTTTATTCTTCAACACAGCCTGAACCCTTTTATGCAAGATTTCTTGTCATTTCTTTAAGTAGTGTCAGCAATAGTTCTCCAGGATTGGTGAGAGACATTCAAAGCTCTCCCTTTTGTTCTGTTCTCTGTCACGATGATCCCACACTGCTTCAATAATGTTGAGATCCAAGCTCTAGGGAAGCCAATCCATTACTGATACTGTTCATGGTGTTTTTTTCTATCCAGCTGTGCTTTTGCGGCATTGACATTGTGCTCAGTATCATTGACGTCCTCCATACATAATGAAGTCTTTGAACCAATAATTTCAAATTTGGATTCACCACTCCTCAAGACCTGTTGTCACTGAGCTTTAGTCCAGTTCTTTGGCATACCTCAGCCTTTTCTTACATGGCTCTGTTTCCCTTCCTTCACAATGACTTCTTGACAGCTGCCCTTCCACTGAGACCATCTCTGTTGAGGCTTCATTGAACAGTAGATGGATCACCTAAAGGGTCAGCTGCATCTCTCAGGTCCTGTGTCAGGTCTTTGCTGGACTATTTTCTGTTTCTTAAAAACATGACTGTCAGATATTGTTCACAGATGCTACAGAGCTATTCCCAATAGTTTTCTGGAAATCACCTTGCTATTGCAAAAATACAGTTTTATGCATGTCTAGCAGTTTTCAAACATTCATTTAAAGAAATGGGAAAAATGTTATGTTTTTGTGAAAGGCTGCTGAAGTGACTAAAGACAATTTAAAACTTGGTCTGCGTTCGTTCATCCCTGAGTTAGGTGATTTTTTATGCTTAAATGATTCACAAAAGCCGCCAATGCATATATAAATCTGTAACTGGTCATGGTATGACGTTTTTTCCTCAAATAATAGAGGCATTCCAACTTCACTTGTGACTTGTTTTTCTATCTCACCTTTCCTAATCTTGTACATCGCTTCGTAATTCCTGCTGCTTTGCCTTTATTTTCTGTGCATCAGCTGTTATTTTTGACATTTCTCCATTCTCCTGTCCTGTGTACCTGCCTTGTTTCATCAGTCACTTTCACACAACTCCTAAATTATTCCGATCATCCTGCCCTTCCGCTTTTAGGCCTCTGTCTTCCTGCATCTTAAAATGCAAGACGGATGGAAGCAACAAATCCATCCATCCCTCCACTCCTGTATTTATTCCTCCTTCTTCCTCACCAAATCCATCCATGCTTTAGTCTCTCAATGGGGCGCCTAGGAGATGTCTTCCATTTATTATTTATTTCTATCTCTTTGTCCAGCTGCTCTCTACTGTCGCATGTACACACACAGACACACGGGAGTCTGTCTCTTATCCTCTTATGGGTTTATTTTAGTAAAGGCAGGAGCACAAGTACACACGTTTTGTATTTCAGCGAGCACCACAGAGGATAGAAGTCACATCGCAATTAATAAGACTTAAATCAAGATTTAAAGCAAGTCATATTTTTTTAAGATAAGGGATAATAATAAAAATGAATTGGATACATAGAGCAATAGAAACAGAAGGAAAGGAGTATTTATTGAGATGGGTAAAGGAAGGAGACAGATGGAGATAAAGACAGAAGGGAGAGAGAGTAAAGGCTTTGTTATACTAAATGGGTGCCAACTGGAAAACTGGCAGAATAATTTGAATCATCAGGGCCCTCCTCAGTTTCACTCCAGTCAAATACTGACTGCATCGATATTGAGATTGGGTAGACCTGTGGCGGTTTTTAATGGCGATGAAGCTTCAAAATGAAAATTCAAAAGTGGACACAGCTGAAAACATTTCATGCTGATAATAGCAGAATCTAGCTAGATAGATAGTTAGGCGCTGATGAAGACTTTAAGTTGAAATGTATGTATCCAAAAGATACACGCTGGCATGTCTGTCTTTTTTATCGGCTGCACCAAATGCAAACAAATTTTTTTTAACGTTTTTTTTTTTCTTGAGTTTTTCTGTCCTACTGATGAGCACCTGTTGGGAAAGCTTTAGAGCCACATAGGGCTTCATTTCATATATACAGTGTTTCCTGGTTTCCTGTGATTGCGATTGTAATGACCCTTTTCTGAAATACTGCGTTACTGTTGTGCCAGATGTAGTGGCACACACACCTTCCAAAAAGTTCAACTGTTGTCTTGTCAGTCCACAGAGAATTTCCCCTAAAGTCTTGGGGATTATCACGATGTTTTCTGGCAAAACCGAGACAAGCCTATATGTTCCTTTTGCTCAACAGTGGTTTTTGTCCTGGAAATCACTTTTACACACAGAGGGTTTGATTTTTTTCCCCCCATAATAAGAAACACCTTCATTTAGAAAGTGCATTTTCTGTTTATTTGTGTTATCTTTGTCTAATACTTAAATTTGTTTGATGATTGGAAACATTAAAGTGTCACAAATATACAAAAAACAGGTAATCAGGAAGGGGGTAAACACTTCTTCACACCACTGTATACATAGTAAAAAATGAACTGAACATGAGGCTTTTCTGAATAATTATTTATAACCATTTTTAGATATAAACCAAGAATCCAACCGAGACTGTAATAAAGTGATTTTAGAATACCCAAAAGGGATTCTGACTGTAGAGCCAATAAACAGCTCTTAGCTGTTTAAAATTACTTTTAAAATAACCTTTTGTGGTTTAGTGCCTTAAAACAAATGGATTCTGTGAGCACTCGAAAATGCAAACACTCCCAGTTTTGTGCTGCTCTGATTCTGTGAATACCAATTTGCAAATGTATCCTTGATGTGCAAAGAAGAATTTCATTGTCGAATTATTGTACTCACTGATTTCAGTAATCTTTTGCTGCTCCATTTATTCTCGCCACAACTGTTCCCTCTTAGAGGCAGCTGGCAAAATTCAACAGTTTTTTTTCTCCATGGAAAACCCGGAAGGAATCTGGCCAGGATGCGATCCCAGAGCAGGGGGAACTCTAATGCTGGTCCAGAAGCAGGCAGTTTCAGTTTGGATCCCAAATCATTTTATGACCACTGTTAAGGACAGAACTACATGTACTTGAAAAGTGTATTTGACTGACAGCATATTGTTATCACACTCATATTTTCACAAGCATCACTTTATTTTAAACACTTGTCTTTAGACAAGTGTGAAAAACCCATTCTAGCATCAGATCATAGTGTATTTCTGGCACTGCAATTGCTTTTTAGATGTGTACTGTTGCCTTTTACTGTATTAAACCATTCTTTATTTTCTTGTTTTTACAGTGCAGTAAATTCTTTTTTTGTTACAAACAGTTACACAAAATGAAAGAGTCGAGAAAAGTCGAGAAAGGTAAGTGAAGTTCCCAAAATGTGTGGTGGTGGTGGTTTGACATATAGTGTGTATGTGCGGTTGTTTGACAGAGTGAGACAGATTCCTCAACTCCTTTCAATTATCTGGAACTCAAACTGTTCTGAAGCTGATAACACATTCTGCAGCCCACACAACTGCACAGGGGGAAAGAACAACATTTTGCTTTCAGCACACAGTCCTTGAGGTGTGTGTTTACTTAACATGTGTGCTGTGTTATGGAGACGGCTTTTATGCATGTTTGTGCCTATGTATGTGCAGAAGAAACTTTTTTTTCATTCCTAAATGTTCTTAGTATTGTGACTGTACCTCTGAAATAAATTTGAACTGATGTGTGAGCACAAACAGAAAAATCCTCAGGTCACATTTGAGGAAAAGCACAATACACCAGACACAACAACCTCACACTACAAAGCCTAAAAAACACACATAATGACCAGAGATGAAATAATCAGATATTCTGAGATAAAATGACCAGACACTATATTAGGTACACCTTAGTGTACCTAATTGGACCCTTTTTTGCCTTAAGAACTGCCTTTATCCTTTGTGGCATAGATACAAATCAGTGTTAATTATTGTTATATACAGGTAACAATGGCACAGCACTGCCGTCAATGAAATTCTTACACTCAGAACAGTCTCAATATAGCAGATAAACAAGAAAATATTAGTAACTTTATTAGTTTTTTTATTTAAAAAATATTTTTAAAAAATGAGTTGTACAAAGTTTTGTGTGGAAGCTATTATATTCAAACTGTCCTGTATTTTAGCAGTTCAGTTGCCTGATGGCTTGTGGGTAGAAACTGTCCCTGAATCTGCTGCTGTGAGTCTGGATGTTCCTATACCACCTGCCTGAAGTATTCCAGAGCATTGCAACTGCCGTACCAAGTCACAGCCAGGCAGAATACTCTTGGTGGTGCATTGATAGCAGGTGGTGAGTTTTCAGTCCAGGCTAAACCTCTTCAACCACTGCAGAAAGAAGACCTGCAGTCTCACTGCCTTTACGATCACATCCATGTGATGTGAGCAGATCTCAGATCCTCACTAATGTTGATCCCCAGGAACCTGAAGCAACTGACTCTCTCCGCCTCTGTCCCCTCAATGTAAATGTGGCTGTGTTCTCCACCCTGCAGTCTTCTGTTCTCCACAATAAACTCCTCGGTCTTGCTGACGTTGAGAAGCAGGTTGTTGCAGCAACACCAAGATGTCAGGGATTTCACCTCTGCTCCGTAAGCCGACTGTCTCCATCTAAAAAGCAATCTTGGTGTCATTTGCAAGTGTAACAATAGCGTTGGAGCTGTGTGTGTACAGTCATGGGTGAACAGAGTGTACAGCAGGGGGCTGAGCGTCAGTGTAGATGATGTGACATTGCCGATCTGCACCACCTGTGGTCTGCCCGTCAGGAAGTCCAAGATCCATTTCCATTTTAAGACACTCATGCGCAGATCCTAAAGCTTCATGACAAGACTGGTGGGATTGCAGTGTTGAAAGCGGTTCTATAGTCAATAAACAGCCTCCCCACATATTTTATTTATTAAATTCTATTTATTTACATAGTGCCAAATCACAACAACAGTTGCCTCAAGGTGCTTTATATTATAAAGACCCTCCAATCATGTAGAGAAAACAGAGAAAACCCCAACTATGACCCTCTATGACCAACAGTGGAAAGGAAACACTCTCTTTTTACAGGAAGGATAAGCAGTCAGCTCCCCAACACTCTAGCTCTTCCCCTTGTAGTCTGTCATGGTCTTTACCTTACTACACATGTGTCTGGTTTTGAGACACTGCAAGAAGACTCCGCTGTTCCCTGCACTGTCCTTTAACTGTTTTTTAATTCAAGTCTGCACATTAAGCCGCAGTACGACATCATCAATGCATTTGTTTATGTATCCAGCAGCATATTCAGTGTGCTTATTTACATTATTGTTGGCAGCAGTTTGGAAAGCACACCATTCTGTTGTGCGGAAGCAGGGACGCAGGACAATGTGTGATTGGTTGGTTCAATGCTGAACCAAGTCCATCATTGGCTGCTCATGCTTCAGCCTCGACCTACAGACTGGTAGCAGCAGGACTGAAAGGGAAATGATCTGCTGAAGGCTGGTCAGGGGCGGCATTTGTAGGCACCTGGGAATGGAGATGTAAACATGGTCCAGGATGTTATCACCATGCACTAAAAAGTCAACACTTCAGTAGTACTTCGGCAGAACTTTCTTCAGGTTGGCTTTGTTAAAGTCGCCAGCCACGATTAAAGCCCCCTCCATGTGTAGCGCTCTCTCATGGTCGATAACATCATACAGTTTGTCCAGTGCCTGCAGTATCCAGCACCAGCTAGATGCTGGAAACATTCTTCAGAGATTTTGACTCATGTTGACATGATAACATCACAGAGATGCTGCAGATTTGCAGATACACCCCCATGATGTGAATGTCCAGGTGGTTCACCACAGCCAAAAGATGTTCTATTAGACTAAAATCTGGTGACCGGGGCTATTTGAGTACAGTGAGCTCACTGTCATGATCAAGAAACCAGTTTGAGTTTATCTGAGCTTTATGCAATACTGCTTTATCCTGCTGGAAGAGATGAGAAGAGGAAGTGGCTCTACCTACTTGGATGTTACATGAAAATTACATATTGCAGGATGGAGGTTCTTCCTTATTGTAGGAGTAAAATGTATCTTGTCCGGATGTGAGGGAGCCATCATGCCTGCTTCCCATTTTTTCTTTGGCTGACACACAAGCAGGTATGAATGCGGTTCATGAATCAGGCCTGAAAGCTTGTGTTATTCATGTCAGTGTGTGCACAGGAGCACTGGGAGCAGTGTATCATTGACCTTGAAGGGATAACAGCCAAATTTAAATCAGGTGGAGTTTTCACCTTTTATCTCTCTTTGGCTGGGGTAAGTCAAAGACTCGGCATGCCACGTGACTCAACCTGGTGTGCAGCAACTCTCTGCTTTCTTTTGTTGTTAACCGCATGACTTGTCACACATGGGCAGAGGAAAAAAAACAAGGAAAGGAGAGAGAGAATTTAAGAGGTGACAAGGAAAGAGGAGAGGGAGGGTTAAAAGAGAGGCTGATGGACAGAGAAGAAAATAGGGAGGAAAAGAAAGCTACACAGACAAGTTTGTTGTTAACTGCATGAATGGACACAGACACAAGAAAAGAGGATAGAGGAGGAAACGAGATAGGAGTTCGCAAATGGAAGATACGCAGATGAATGTGTGTTAAAGACGAAGGCACTTTGGTCGGTTTCAGTGTTGCCCAGTTATAGAGAGAATGGTGTGGAAAGTGTGTTTGTGTGTGTGTGTGTGTGGTGGGGTGATAGAACAGACACAGGTGTGCTGTAATCCTTCAACCCATTTTTATCAGCTGTGACGGAGGTAGAGTCATACATGATTTAGAAGAAATGTTTTTAGAAGAAAGGTTAGAAGTTTGAAAGGGACAGTACACAAGGAGGACACCTAAGATTGTGCATTTATGCTCCTTGCTCCTCTTAAAGTGGGTAGTTCACATGTGTTGCAGTCGTAGTCGAATGGAGAGATGGAAAATTGGTCAAGGAAAAGAGGTCAGACAGTATTTAGAGTTGGAGACTAAAGTCTGTTCGCCGAGTTTGATAAATTGAGTCAAAGATCATTCGGAATGTTACCTGTAGTTTAACTGGCTCCATGCTTAAAATACACCCTTTTTTAAAATGGACACAGACTTTTCAAGATCTAATATAGGTCACAGAAGCCTAGCATTTTATTTTGCTAAGATTTTGGGGGGGGCATTTTGCCTTTATTAGACAGGACAGTGCAGAGTGCAGGCAGCAGGAAACTGGAAAGAGTGAAAGTTATTGGCATGCAGTACGGATTCTAGCCCTCGTTATATGGGTCGCATGCTCAGCCATGGAAAGTATAGCGGCACCCCAGTGACATATTATATGCTTTATGTACTCTTTAATCATGTCCTTAAGGGCAAAAAAAATATCAGTAAAAGAAAAAAAGTGACTTATTTATGTAATTTTTGAATGTGAATGTAAATATAGATGGTGCTGGGGGCTGCATCCCAGCAGGGATTTAAATGGATGAGATCAAGAGGGATTTGCTTGTCAAATGGAAAATTCAGTTTCCACTTTTGATCCATTAAAAAAAAGCAACATTTTAAATCTATGTAAAAATAGCAGAATCTCAGCTAATGATTAGGATATAAATCAAATTTAATGCATTTGGTTTAAAAGTATCTTTTCTTTATGGTGTTTGGGAAATTAAGCCATGAGATGAGTCTTTGAGACTCGTTGGCTTAATTTGTGAGAAATGTCCTGCTGCCTAGTATTTGTTTCTGATACTATATCAGTCTGACTATAAATAAAATTAAACAAACTACTCAGTGGCAAATCTCAAATGTTAATTTATAAGACTTAAGAACAAAACCCACGTCATTAAGGCACAAACAACTGTATAGTATAAAAACTCCATTGGTAACACAATTAGTCTCAAACTAGTAATGATATCCTGACATAATTGTGTCTCTTGGAAGATTTATGTTTTTTTTTCAGTATTTTAGCTATTTGGCTATTTATAAGAACATTTGCAACACAGTTTGCATGCAAAAAGATTTTTGGTCAGCTGTAAGTCACTACTGCTCTTTTTACAAGCTCATCAGAGATCTCTTGCCATTACTACATGTGTGCACCCAAAACACAAAATACACACACAAAATATCTTAATTGTGGTGACACTCTTTGACATACTGCATTTGCTCCTTGCCCATAAATTAACCTCCTAAAAATTCTGTAATCTCACAAGTTCAAACCTTCAGCACAAAGTCAAATATTTCCCTCAATCAACCCTTTGAAGTTGTAAAGAGAAAGCAAAATGTCTTACAAATGATGAATCCTCACTACATTAAATAAAGGTTGCTTTTTGTCAAATTACAAGCAGACTGGTTCTTATTTAGTGCTTCTCTACTTGAGCACTCAAGCCACTTCATACAACATATCCCATGCACATGTTTTCTGTCTAAGTGATTTCTATCTAACTTTCAGATTCTGATGCATACATCGAGCACCACTCTGTGTTCAGTATCTTGCTCAAAGATTCTTTGGCATGCAGACTAGAGCAGTCAGGGATCGAACAAACAACCTCCTGATTAGCGGATGACCGGCTCTGCCTCGTCAGCTACAGCCACCCAAGTTGTGCACTCATACAGATACTCATCAATGGATAGATAGAGGATAGAAGCAGAGCTTTGGGGAAAAAAAAGCCTGAGAGCTGATCAGTGCTTCACTAATGGAGTTCTGTGGAGTCATAGCTCTGTGGTCTCCTAATTGACTCCCTGTCATCTACATATCATTTACATACTGTTACCCTGGGCGACGAGGTGTATGTGTGTGCTCCTCTGTGTAGCTGAGTGGAGATGAGTGCAGTGTAAACGCTGTTAGATAGACCCATTAATCATGTGCTTAACCTCATCAGGAACTACACACACGTACTCACACAGTGCGAGACAGTGAGAGTTTTAGAGAGAAACAGATGGATAAAAAGAGAGATAAAGAGACTAAATGAGGAAAAATATCTCAAACAGCTGTTAGCAGTGGGTGAGTAAATTGTTAATCACCCAGTAAGCTTATTGTTGAACCTACTTTTCTTCCTGGCCACATAGCTGAGTGAAAATGGACCTTATTGTCACAGGGTTCAAGCAGGCAGCTCTGCCGTATTGACATTTTGTAAAGTTTTTTTTTTTTTTCCATTTTTCAGGTTAAAAAGTGTTTTACCTTAAAACATAATGGGAACAGTGAAATCATTAGATGTGCACAAGCTGAAAGTTGACTGGATGGATTATAAACAACAACTCTGAAGAGTCAGCTTTCTTTTTGTAACTTATAAAATACATTTTAATTATAGGAGAAGCAAAAGCTGGGCAAGGAGAGAGGAAGTGAAAGTAATGGAAATACTTTTTGAAAAAAGGAGAAAGCAGTAGGGTAGTGTAATCAATTGATCCTTTTCCTTCCTTCTGCTTATCCAATTCAGGCTCAAAGGAGAGGCTGGAAGCTATCCCAGCTGTCATGGGGTGAAGGGCGGGGTACACCCTGGACAGGTCGTCAGTCTATCTCTGGGCTAGGCTAGTGTAATCAATACTGAGAAAGATGGGGACAGAGACAATGATTATCAGAGAGATAAAGACTAACAGAGAGATGAGGAGGGGACCAAAAAGGAAGATAGAGTGAAGCAAGGCAAGAGAAGCAGAATTACTAACTGAGCGAGAAACCTGCAAAAGCCTGAGAAACCCTGTGTCCCAAAAAGGAAACTAAATCCAGCTTGATCCTATTCCTGTGTTAATCTGCCAACAAAACCAAGATGATGGGGGAGAATAATGAGATTAAGCAACAGAAAGCAGTGTAAGCATTGGGACACACACCTGGAAATATAGATGCAATAGACCCTGTTTTCTCTGCTGGTGGCATCTGCAGTTAGTAATTACTGGGACATTGCTCTGTCTTGTCCTTAGAAAAAATACTACAAAAAACTGAAATCTCCTGGGAGATAAATGCAAATTATACTAATTTGTGGATGCAGATTAGTATCTTGCAGTAGCAAGCTATTCTGTCTTTCAGCCTTTATTGTGCATGTCAGACACCCTCGATCTATCACAGCTGTCACTCACCGCTACGCTTCACTGGCACGCACTTGAAAGCATGCAGACACTGTGGTGACGAAACGTTAGTGACCTGGGAAACTGTCCTTTAGCTGCAAGACCCGTGTTCAATCCTGCATGACAGCAGCCATCCATCCTGCTCAAGTGTCCTTCAGCAAAACACAGAATTCCTTCTAAGTCAACTCCTCCAGTATGGAGGAAGTATCACGCAGTAGAAGTACAAGAATGAAAGAGTCTAATAATTTCACCGTGCCAGTACAAGCATTGCACGTGTATAATACGACATCTGTATTAACTTCCAGTCTCAACCCAGTCGCGATCACACAGATCAAATGTTTGTGTGTTATTTGGATGTTGTTAATATGTGTGCACATGCGTCGTGGGATAATGTGTTATTTTGAAGTCTCATCTGATAAAAGGTGTTTTTAGTGTGTAATGACAAGATTGCAGAGCAGGGGCTCAGCAGGAGGCAGAGGAAGAGAGAGGCTTAAGAGACACAGTGAGAGAGAGAGAGGTTGTGTGCAAATCTTGTGGGAGATGAGAGAGGAGGCTAACAGAAAAGAGATGAAAGACAAAGCAGCCAAAAGCTGGAAGTGGCACGGGGAGATGGAGAAAGAACAAGAGGACTGAATGGAGAGAGAAGGAAAGCCAAAAAGGGAAAGACAGTTGTTGGAGGGTTTAACCTAAATTGCTCTAATAAAAGAAACACTAATTGGGAGATAAATGGAGAAAGGGCCCAGAGAAAATAAGAGGGGGGCTAGAAGACACAACTGATGTTGTAGTTCAATACATTTCATTTATTTGGGATTAGCCTGTGGAGAGGTGGTGTAGACAAACATGGAAAAGTAAAGAGCAAAGTACTGAGATTTGATCATGGTTTCAAATCCAGGACTTGAGTTTTCAGCATGGACACTGTAGCCACAGTGACATCTCCCATTAGTTTCCGAAGTCTCCTTCAAGTTATTTGTTTTCGCTGTCACAATCTTGGTTGTGAAAAATCAGACGTAATGAGAAAGTACAGGTCTCACTGTGAAACCCCATTTTCATTGGCAAATGACATATAATTGAACAAATTTATTTTTTATTTTATTCAGAATCACCCAAAAATGTCACTGAGCCAAGTCAGTCAGCTTTCAAGTCAGAAAGCTATTTTCCCAGAGACCTCTATAGGACTGGAAATATTTTTGCAATCACAGTTATTACAATCTGGTGGCCTTCAGATAGAACGTAGATTTTGGGTAGGATGTTTTTACACTGAATTCATTTTTCAGATATGGAAGCTACATGACTTGCCAGCTCTGACAGCATCCCAGGGACTGTGATTAAAGCCTGCGCGGACCAACTGGCAGAGATCCTCAGCAGGCTGTTCAACCTCTCCCTGACTCCTATCCCATCATTCCCACCTTTCTGAAGACCTCAACCATCATTCACATCCTCAAATAGTCTGGTATAGACAGCCTCAATGCCTACAGAGCTATAGCCCTCACATCTGTAGTTATAAAGTGTTCGAGCGGATAGTGTCTCAGCACATCAGAGACGGTCTACCCCCCTCCCTCGATTGATACCAGTTTGCTTACCGAGCAAATCGGTCCACAGAGGATGCCGTCACCATCACCCTTCACAGAGTGCTGAGCCACCTGGAGAACAGGAAGATCTACGTGAGGAAGCTCTTTGTGGACTACAGCTTACCATTCAACACTATAACATCAGACTTCCTCACCACCAAACTGGACCACCTTGAAATCCCCCCTGCCACCTGCTCCTGGATCAAGGACTTCCTAACCAACCAGCCTCAACCACTTCAACTAACTGGTCCAGACTAATAACCTGGACCAAAAACTGCTGCTGTCCTTCTACTGCTCCTTAGCGAAGAGCGGTAGACTCCTGCTCCCTGGGTATTTGGTACACAGGGCCCATAACTGAAAACAGGAAGGCTTCACAGAGGGTAAATAACACCACCCAAAAAATAATTGGCTGCCCTCTGCCATCCCTGGAGAACATCGCTAGATCCTCCTCCTCTCTCAGGAAAACCAGGTGACCTCTTGTACCCCACCCATCACCTGTTTGACCTGCTGCCCTCTGTTGAGCATCTCAGGTCAATCAGGTCCCACACCTCCACTCACAAACAGCTTCTTCCCCTGGACCATTCGGATTGTCAGTAAACACTATGCCCCCAGAAGACTGATGTGACTGAGATTTTAAAATAACATGTAAATGTGCAACTGAACAATTAATTTGGTGGTGAGGAATAAGAGATTTTATTTTGTTAATTAAACGTGTTCCTCTTTGTGAATTATACGTGATAAATAATTCGCTGAGAAGAGCGATTTCAAGTCCATGCTAATAGCAGGTGTATGCTGAAGATAAAGGATAAAGGAATTTCTGTCATTCACAAAACAGGAAAGTGACTGAATTGCAAACAGTCTCTTGAGGTGACTACACAATCTACTGGTTGATTAATTAATGCAAAATAAGACCAAAATAACACAAGATAGCACACGTTATCTCTACCTAGATGTAACCTGGACGTGTGTCCCTCTATCTATAAAGAGATGATCTATACTGCTCGCCCAAGTGCGATGTCTACAATATCCGAATCTAGGTTTGGGAAGGAGATTGGCGGTAGCAACTCTGTAAGAGCAATAAGACTTCCAACCCACATAACACGCACGACCACAGGTTTGTGAAACAAAGTTTGCTTTATATATTTTTTTTCTTTGGATCAGTTCCCTTTGCTCATCCTCAATGTAGAGATACCTTCAAATGCAGTAACCATCTCAAATGCATCACAAAAATAATTTAAACAATCAAAATAGATGTAAGACAAGAAAGAAAACACAATATTTCAACACCCCAAAGAAAAGGAAAAAGAAAAGAAAATAACATGCGAGTGTCCAGTTCCTTATGGTGTCAGTTTATTCAGTCACCCACTGTCTTGGGTTGAGAACTGAAAACGACCTGAATCTCAGGCGGGGA
>NW_005187404.1:5248130-5250847 GCF_000239375.1 Pundamilia nyererei
CTTGGTTCTTTTTAAATATTAAAATAAATTTGCATCTTGTGACACATTAAAAGTAAATACACTGGCATTACTGTGCATCACCCGCAGTTACAGCTACAGCACAGCTATTGCACGTGAACTGCGCATAACCACTTAGCTGGCCTCGGCTGAACTAGCAGGCCCAAGAAAGGAAAAAACACTAAACACTCATAATAAACAAAACTGTCACAACATCACAATACTATGAAAACACATCTGAAACATCATTAAACAACATTTACTATAATTCTGACTGGTTAGTTATTTTTTTTAGTGCATTGAACTGCAATAGAATGAACTGCTAAGTGAGCTAGGCTAACTCACCAGAATAGTTCAAAAAGTTCAAAGAAACACTCCTTCAAGGTAGGTACCCGTCTGTGGTTCAGACGGGTACCACAGACGGGTACCCGTCAATTAACTCACAAATGTTAATTGAACCTCTTTTTTTCTCTTTCAACTGGAAAACCGTGCTCTGCGGCAGCATGGAGTTTTTCCTTGCCGTCTTTGTTCCCCTACACCAGGGGTCGGGAACCCGCGGCTCCGGAGCCGCATGCGGCTCTATAATCTTTATTTTGTGGCTCCGGTTGGTTTGGGAAAATAAATTAGAAGTATTTAGCTGAAATATATTTTATTTGAGTTTAGTTCTTTTTTTAACTTGTAGTTCTAAATTGGAAGATTATTTTGATTTTGAAATATAAAAATAAAATTATATCTTGTATCTGGTTCGGGACCAGAAGTCTTATTGTAAACATATCACGGCAGACCTGACGATGGTGTATGAACACGCTTTTCAGCATCTCTTTATTGACCACTTTTCACACACGGTTGCTGTACGCATACAGCCCGACACATACCAACTGTCGCGCTGACCTAGTAGGTGTGGCTGCTTCTCTTCTCTTCTCTTCCCCTCCCTTCCTTCCCCTGCCTCCCTTCCCTTCCCTTCCCTTCCCTTCCCTTCCCTTGCCTTCCTCCTGCCCACTACCTGCTCTGTGCTGCTGCTTGCGCGTGGCCGCTGATTAGACCTTGTGTGCAATCTATAACTAAGCGTGGCCTGGTGTGCGCCACTCCGCCAGGTGAGCTGAATTAGAGCAATCAAGGGCTGGCGTGCCTAGTAGACCTTACAATGCATGCAGCAGTCATTTGACCCGGGTGCGACATACTGAGAGGACAGCAAACAAAGCACAATCCACTTTCCACTGTGAGGAAGACTTTGAGCTAGACGGGCTATCGGTAAGATCTTGGACTCATATTTGCTGCTTATATGTTTGGGAACTGTGGAAGCTCAATTGTGGAAATGTATTTATGCTTTGGGAAATAGTTACTGCATTTAAGTTGAAAAAATTATATTGATATTAAAATGAATGTTTATGTTTGAATAAATTGTTTATGTAGATGGTGTTTCCCACATATTTATTTTTATTAATACTAAAAAATAGTTACCCCAAATCCTTGGGTGAGTCTTAAAACTAGTGTAAATATGTTTGGTTTAATTTTAAGGAAAATAATTCTTTGTAAAAGAAAATCCTTGGTTAAAGTCTCTATTAAAATATTTGCAAACTCTAAAATGTATACTTTAAAAATGTAATTGTTATAAAAAGTGTAAAAATGCAAGGTAGACACATTTTGTGTATTTAAGAAACAGTTTATTTCATCTTCGTTGTTTGAAATTACTCAGCTCTGTGATTAAAAACCAATGAATGTAAAACTAACTTAAACTGGGTTAAATGATAGTTTAGACAAAAGTATTTAGCTTTAGCTATGTTAAGTGGCTTTACTGAAGTGTATATATTTTTGTTATTTCATTTGTCTTCTGTATAATGCATCTAATTTATCTGAATGATTAATGAAATGTTCTTTGTTTTTTGTGTCGAAAGGTTTTTCACCTATATCTATCCATCTACCTACCTATCGGCTATCTAACTAGCTGGTCAAAATAAATTGAGTGAAATTCAAAGTCTGGTCTTTTTCAAGTGTGGGCACCTCACAGACAGAGAACACTTGACACCAACACAACAGCAGAGAGAGCACAGACTTTAAGGCGACGAGGCGTGATTGCGGGTGCCGCTCAGGTGCGTCCAACTCTCATACAACGGCACTGCAGACCACGCCCCGCCACACACATTAACCAGGTAAAATACATATTTAGGCAGAATTTTGCAAATATCTATTTCTCTTTAGCAGCATAGTGCTTTTTTTCCAATTACTTTTTAAAAGTCAGGTCAAGGCTCCAAAAGCCCAAAGGCGATATAAGGGTGGCGGCTCACAACAGTTTTTGTTTGCTACATGGATCATTTTAGTTCAGCTGGGTGTTTTTCCTTTTGTTATGAGTTCAAAATGTGTTATTTACACATAAAATGTAATTTTCTTGGTAGCACTTCATGGATTTCATAAGCAACACACCTCAGTATCTCTGTGGATTCTTTGCTCTGCTGTAAATCTTACCAGGGTTACATAGAGGCTGTGAGCTATCGTCTAATTCCTTTGTTTTACATCCTACAGCTTGCTGGGTGTATCTAGTTTAAAACCAAAATAAACCTAAATAGATGATTTTAAAGCCAGTTTACAACAAGCTCTTCAATGAGTGTGTTTAACGAAAATGGTTTGTGGGGGACTGAGACACCCGCCCCCGTGCCATTTTACGCTAAATGCTAAGGTTTCACCAATCGCCTGTTGTTGGACTGATGAAGGCCAGTGGGAAT
>NW_005187404.1:5251080-5255840 GCF_000239375.1 Pundamilia nyererei
ACAGTGTGAATTTAACATTAACAGTATGCAGTCCCAAAGCAAATTGAGGTCTTTTGCATTAGAGGTGGCTGTGTTAAGATGGGGGGTTAGAAGGCAACAGAAATAAATCCAGCCACCCATCAAACAGCTGAGGAAAACCCACTGACAGAGCAACAGCTGCACTGTTTTCTGCAGACTCCTTAATTGTCTTTAAATTAACATATATATATATATATATATATATACACAGACACGCAAAAACAAGGGAGACTGAATTTCACGGTTTTAAAGACACACATGCACAAACATATACAATTAGTGTGAATGAGCGCTATTAAATGCCTTCATATCAAAACCACACAGCTCTCCCACTTCAAAGAGGAGTAGAGACCTGAGGCAACAACACGACTTAAAACTCACTATCTCTGCTTACACGCACACACACGTCTGAGGATAGTCTATTAAACTTTCATTTGTTACCCTAAACTTGACCCTTACCATTACATACCAAACAGAAGCGGAGAGGAGAAAGATGTCAAAACTTCTCTCCATCACGGGCGATGTATCCCACCCTCTACAGCTAGCCAGCGAAGCATGTTTAACCCAAGTAAAATGCTCCACTGAATGGGCCTCATCCACAGTCACCACATGTGCATGTTTCACGCAGCAAATCTGTTATTTGTCAATGTTCAATTCAATCTTGCCTGAATTTTTCTTGTACTAAATACATTTAAAACGGCCTCACATCATATATGAGGGCAAATGATGAGTCCTATGTTCTCTGCTTTCTCTGTACTATCATAGGGTCTTTACCGTACAATATAAAGCACCTTGAAGTGACTGTTGTTGTAATTTGGTGCTGTATAATTGAATTGAATTGTCTCTCAAATGCTACTGTTGCTACAGCTGTTACAATTACTCCTATGATGACTATTAATAAAAAATAGCTATTATTATTGTTATTATTTTTAGTAGTAGTAGTAGTAGTAGTAGTAGTGTTTCATCAAGATGATTTACAGTTTTTCAAAACATCGCAACCTAAAAATACTCAGAATGAGAATTAAACACGTTACAATCAAATATAAATTGCATGTGATGAAAACAAAATGAGGAAAAACCTCTAAATATTCCAACAGACATTTTGTTATCTTGTCTCATCCCTTCTTGCTGGATGCCATCAGGTGCTGCTTCATTTCTTGGCATTATCCCAAAGATGCTGGAGTTTGTGAATTTATTCAATAATTATTGCTCTGAGTTTCTCTACTCATTCTGTCAAATCAATCCACCATCTCTTTTCTTATGGTCTGTTTCCTGTTTCCCATTTGAGCTTTGATGTCAAAACTTTACTTTTTTTTTTTACTTGTTGCAAAGAGTGTCTTAGGGGAAACAATGATTATCACCTCAGTTATGTTCACCTCAGCCTGTTTTCTTGTTTATTTTTCATCTCTTTTGTGGAAACATGTTGGAAATGTGCACCTCCTTCGACACTATTGTTTCCATTTCTTCAATCAGATTTTCTCCTGCTTATTGCTTTAGTGGTGCTGGCTGCTCTCTTACAACAATTTTCATTGCTTTCTCCACTTCACCTCGAGGAAATCATGTTTCCCGATGAAACTGAGACAGACAATGCTCTCCTTCAGCCATTAGGTGACTGTACTCTGCTGTGCCTACATCAGAGTTGGTATTTTCACAAGGGCGGTATGTGCCCCAGGGGATGTTTACAAGATGTATTTTACTCAATTTAAGGTCCCAGATCACATTTGTCTCTTCATATTGGCTTGATTTTCCTGCACATCCCTGCACATCGATTTTTTGGTTGCTTCTTAGCTGATTATAAGGAACTGTCTACAATAAATAGACCAATAGGGCAACAGATGGATAGTTGTAACTGCACAAAGTTAAAGTAATCGTCACCTTGTCTCAATAGTGTTTTGGAAATTAACTCTGACTATTTCTTATAAATGCAACCAAACAAAAACATTTTGACTGGCAAAAACCAGTTAAACCAATTACAGTTTGCTTTGCCCATCAGTCATTGTGCCAATCTGAGTGCTGCACCAAGCTGTCATTGCAACATACACTAATTATAGATGAAAGGGCAGGAATGACTGGAGGAACTGCAAACTTACTCACGCACTCATATAGCCTCCTTCTCTCTCTCTCTCTCTCTCTCTCTCTCTCTCTCTCTCTCTCTCTCTCTCTCTACACACACACACACACACACACACACACACACACACACACACACACACACACACACACACACACACACACACACACACACACACACACACACACACACAAATGTTCCTTCTCACACAACTATGCTGCTGTGTGTACAAACGTCTACATGCACACAGCAGGAAATGGTAAGCTATCTCTAATTGGGGTGATAATAAGATGCCTTCTCTTCAGCTCATTTCAGTATCCTGTTCATCCAGAGTTTCAGCACTTTAATCAGTCTGGACTGGACCTAGAATTTCCTTTCTTGACAGAATTTCAGGGACAGTACTTGGAAAAAAATTGACTGTTATATTCAACCCAAGGTCATCTCCTTGTACATCAATAGAGTGCATCCAATACTACTGCTATGTTTGGATCAATCTTCTTATGGTCAATTGATTGTGTTAGTGTAGAACTTGATAAAAATTGCGATTCAAGGTCATAAATTCACAGTGCAAATTAGCATGAATGTTAAGGCAATGGGCACTTCAGCTAAAGCTTGTATCACAGCTAGAAGCCAGAACTTTTATTTAAATAATAAGTTTTATTTTTGCATAGTTTCCTAAATCTTTGATTGCTCCTCATATTTATCTTAGTGTATGACTCACATAATAACAGTTCATTCATTCTAAAAGCCATTGTTTTATTTAGTTTATTCATGTTTTATTTCAACTGCAGGCACTTTGCAGGTCACCATTAAAACATTTAAAAAGCAAGTTACACAGCACTGCTTACAAATTAGAAAAACAAAACAAAATATGTATTGAGTGCACCATACAGCTGTATACCCTGCATATGGCTTTGAAATGGCTGCAATGATCTATGTGACCACAAAGGTCTACACCAGGGGTGGAGAACTCCAGACCACAAGGGCCGGTGTCCTGCAGTTTTTAGATATCACCCTGGGTCAACACAGCTGAATCAAATGATTAGTTCATCACTAGGCCTCTGGAGAATGTCAAGACATGTTGAGGAGGTAATTTAGCCATTTAAATCAGCTGTGTTGGATCAAGGACACATCTAAAACCTGCAGGACCCTGGCCCTAGAGGCCCGGAGTTCCCTCACCCCTGGTCTACACAAATCAAAAAACCTGTTTCAGTTATGCAATTGCATTGTACTTTTTTCTTTTTTTTACACATTACTTAGGCGAGAGGTTGGCATCATATTTTGAATACGTCTGTTTACACATACCCCTATTTGTAAGCAAGCAGAAGCGCTGTCTTTTTTCAAACAGTCTTCAACAACACCTTTATTAATGCAAATGACCAGAAAGTGACCATTTGAAAATTGACACTGTATTAAAAGAACAAGTACGAAACTCAATGATAATGTTCCGAGGTGAGCTGAGCAGTGGGAAAATGTGCTTGGTAGCTGATTATTATTAATTGGAGTGCCTGACCTTTGATTGGGCTTAGTGTACTTTTACCTTAAGTAAGTCTACAGTATCAAACATGAACAGATTAATGCTCTCGAATCCCACACTTATGCTTGCATATTTTTCAGAAATATATTCATTATTCGATAAAAGAAATCATCTCTGCCAGGAAATCTGGTGAATTTCTATTTCATGTCCAATTTACCTCTAATTTACAGAAGTCATTATACTGTAATAGGACGGTTTTTCACAGTGGTCAGTGTTTTATATTAACATTTTCGCCTTTGGATTACTGCCTCATGAATAAATAAAATGTCTAATTTAATAAAAAACTATCTACCATGTTTCTTCAGTGTTTCTCGTTAGCACATGTGTATCCAAAATCCGTAGATTCATTGCTTTGGAAACCAGTCTGCCAACGTAGTATTAAGTAGCATTACATAGCTGATGTTCAATTCTGACACCAGTGTAAGAGCCAAAAAGAGAATTCTGCTTATTTGCAGCTTAGACAAATATTTCAAATATGTTCATAAATATATCAGCTCAACCAGGAAGGAGATCACACAGCAGTAATAAGAATTTTAAATTATTAGCTGTGAGAAGAATGTCTAGTCTGGTCTAAGGTTCCTACATATCAGAAAAAGTATGATTATGAAAACCATTCTGATTAGAGGTGGCAAGAAAAAGACCTGTTATTAACAACATCAGGCCTGTGTTTTTAATAGATAGTGAACTGCCTTTACTTTAAAAAAGAAGAAGAAGCAATCAACACGGATGTCTTTCTTTCTTTGCACTCTACTGTCTGTTGTCCAATTTAGCCTTCTAGTCCTACTATTGCTTTCATTGATGCAACTTGGCTTTTATTCAAGTTTAGGGATCCTTTCAAAGCTTATAAAAGTGAAGTATTTTATGAATGTACATTTATTTGGTCACATTTTCTTTTTTACAGCAGATGAAAACAGACCAGAAGAAATTAGTCTTGTGGTGTAATTATGTGGCAAAGTTTAACTGGTTAATGTATGAAGAGTAAGAGTCACAAAGTTGAACTTGAATAGTGGTGTGAAATTTATTTTTCACACAAAGAAATGTTATTTTTGACTCTGAGCTTGGTTTTATCCCACATGTTAAACATGTAACCAAAATTGGATTTTATCATCTAAAAAATATAGCCAGAGTCCGCCC
>NW_005187404.1:5270528-5271961 GCF_000239375.1 Pundamilia nyererei
CTTATTTTTTAATTTAAGACTTGAAGCACTTAGTAACAGTACCTTTAATTTTGCCCCCTTTGGTTGGGTCCAGGCATGATTTCCCTGTTTAAAGTGTGCCTAAAGATCTGGCTTGCCTTACGATACTGAAATCACACCTTACATATACATATTTCCTCATATAGACGCTTGTTGTCACTTCACTTTTCAGTGTTTCTAAGTCATGAGAGCAGCTTGCACACACAAGTTAAGTTTGAGGACATAATTTCATTGCTATTTATTTTTTTGTTTTGTTTTTTGCTTAATTTTTGGAAATCTGCTTTTAGTTTTTTCAAAACTATGTACATTCTATCTGTGTTTTCATCTTTTCTAACACGTGTCCATCAGAAATCCCATCATAGTGCTTAGCTGTGTTTTTTTTTCTTTATCTAACTAGCAGGTCTTCTTTTTATCTGTTTTTCTTCCTTGAAACCACCTGCAGATGGTGGAGAAAGAGATTGGATAGTGCGCCAGAGCACAGAAAAGGAAGGTTTTGTTTTTTTCCCTTAATGTGTTCAGCCATATGAGGGAAGAACTGGGATGCTGGCCAGCCAAAATACTATCAAAGAAAACACACCACATTGTGAAAGTGTAACACACTGTTGCACACACACACAACCAACTGGCTTGTTGGTAAAAGGAAGAGGAGAAAATGAGGCAAGTGAGTAATGACTAGGCATCGTAGGGAGAGGAGAGAGGAGGGCAAGGATAAAACTGGTTTTGAGGCAGAGGGACAAAAAAATGAAGCCTAGATATTAAGGAAATAAGGTGGCAAACACAGCTGATAGGAAGGCAAGATGTAGAAAAGGGAAAGGAGGAATACAATTTAATTTCCCACCACTACCACTATTGACAGGTAATTGGACACGCCCTTTGGGACAGTTAGACAAACTCAGACTTGGATGGTAAACAATCCACAGCACAACACAGGCCAATTTAGAGATAGCTATACAAACAGACAAGAAGTACAAACTGAAACAAAAGAAGAAGGTCAGAGAAAGAGCGATATGAGTGAGATGGAGTAAACAAATAAGCATATAAATTACAATCCACGTGCTACATCACTAAAATGTGCATGCATGCTTGTACAGACAGATTTGACATTTGATTACCTTTCTTGTCCCTCCTCCTGTGTCTGTACTTCTCTCCTTTCCTCCACCACAGTCCATCATTTTATTCCCTCTTTCATCTTCTGTACGTTTCATCTGTTGTGTAAAAGGATTGCGCTGCTCTTTGAAACAACAGTTGCATAATGAACTGACATGACAATGTCAGCAATGCTTGTCCGTGAACTCTGGCAAATCTTTCGTGCTTTGAAGTGTAGTGTAAAGAGCAAGTCATCAGAGTTCATTCACAGCAGCAGTGCCACAAAAAGGTATTTTGTCACCTTCCTGATTTCTTCGTTGCATATTTCT
>NW_005187404.1:5272622-5274331 GCF_000239375.1 Pundamilia nyererei
AAATTCTGCACAAACAAGTTAATCTATACTGATTCTCAGTGACAGGCCTGTTATTAGAATAATTCTTATATTGGTTAAACTTATACCTAATTATATTCTGATCAGTATTAAGCAATTAATGATGATTAACTATCAACAAAATCACACAAATTATGATTCTGTGTTTATTTATTAAAATATACTTAATACATTTCTCTTCTTTAAATCAAGGGTATCGATGGGCCGGAGGCACATTTCTTGTTGTTCACATTACTGCAGCAAGTCTCATACACAGACATTAATCTGCCATGGTCCAAGCTGAATCACGTCTATGCACATAAAATCCAGACACTAAAATAATTTTCATTACTCATTTACTACATTTCTCATTTCTCATATTAATTAGACTGATACTTTTTAGATTAAGAATCAAAGATGATTTACTAAGCAAAAGCACATATTTGCATATATAGAGTTGAAGCAATGTCCAAAAATAAAGCAGTTCAAAAAGTGTTATAAAGATGTGATCTTCATGAGTTATAAAGAAAGGGAAAATGTTGAAATTCAGCAAATGTCTTTATTCAGAAAGGTTCATGATGTTATATAGATTATATCAGAAATCTGTTTACTATTTTTTACTGCAGATTACATCAGTAAAGAAGCTGGCAAAATATTGGCTGATAAGTTATGGCAAAGCGGTGGGATTAGTGTGTACTTCTTCCCACTCCCTTTCCATACGTAATTGAATTGGAACAGTTGAAGCAATATTGAAATGTGTTAGCTTTATTTTGTATAGCATTATTTTCTCTTCTTTTCTTTGCTAAATGTATTTGTATATTGTTTACATGATCGAAATAAATTAACAATTAATCATCAGTGACTCAATAAATAGATAAACTCTGCTATTGCACCCGTTTCTCTTTTAATATAAAAGGTTGGATGTTAAGGCCTGTTACCTTCACTCAGATGTAATAAGCCAGGAATGTCAGTCTCTTTTAATACTTTCTCAAGAACTGTTTGACTTATTTCAAATGCTGCTGTAATTAATTCCACTGTAGCTGCAGTATGAAATTGTTCAGTGAAAATGAAAAATGAAAAATGAGAAATTTAATGTGTTGGGTAAGTATCTTCTAGTTCATCATCCATCCACGCTTATTCTAGGGCTGGAGGCTATTCCAACTGTCATTGGGCGAGGTACATCTTGGGCAGGTCATCAGTCTATTGCAGGGCCAATACAGAGAGGCAGACAACCATTCACACTCACATTCACACCAATAGGCAATTTAAAGTCACCAGTCAACCTAATCCCACTAATTATATGCCTTTGGACTGTGGGAGGAAGACTGAGTACCTGTAGAGAGCCCACGCAGACAAGGGGAGAACTCCACACAGAAAGGCCAGGTGGTGGATTATCTTTAGCTTATCTTGATGTTGTTTATGCTGCTCACTTAATCCAGTTCTACTATAAAAGTACACAAGACTATTATAAAGAGCATTACAACACCATACAGCATGCCTCCTACACCATAGGGGTAGGAGTTAATAAGTATATGCATACTTCTTCCTACTCCTTTTCAGACCAAACAACTGTTATCTCATGTTAGACGAATGTGTTTTATTTTATTATATTTTTCTTGTTTGTCTGTACAAATACGTGTGTGTGTGTATATCTACACATATATTCATATTCGTAAATGAAAATACATGTAGACGAGTATATATTGGGTTTT
>NW_005187404.1:5274831-5276815 GCF_000239375.1 Pundamilia nyererei
GAAGGGAAGATGCTGCAGCTCTCTCTTGGGCTGTACAGGACCCTCACCATGGTAGTACAACTCCGGTTGTAAGATTATTAAACTCGGTAAAATGAATAAGTATTTGTCAGTCCAGGCAGGGTTAAACCGACAGTTTTCATTGCCAATTTTGCGCTTTTGGAGTGAGAAAGACATGCTGTTGTCGCATCCTATATTACGATGATTGTTTAATAAGTTTACATCACGGTGCATTGTGGGTTAAATATTGCTAGGCTACTAGGAGTGTTGCATTCACAGTCTACACTACGCTGTAGGAATTTTTTATTTTTTAAAAATTAATTAATGAATTCATTTTTTGCGTTTTCTCTGTGTTTCTGCCAGGACCACAGGCAGGGCCACTCGCAGGTTGCTTCTGGGCCGCATTTGGCCCGCGGGCCGCCATTTGAATAGCCTTGCCATACAGCATATTTAAGGGAAAGTTTAACCCACATATAGTGGCGGGTCATTCAGTATCCAATGGAGAAAACAGGATCATCATCAGTGACATCACAACACATCTTACATTACAAGTCAAAGCGATTTCGTTTTCTTTTCTTTTTTTCTGTGCAGCCACTGGGACTGTGTATGCCTGTGGGTGGTTTACTTGCTCAGCTCATAGTTGAACACTTCCAAGAGACACAATGGTTTGCTTCCTATCAAGTGTTTTGTATATATGATCGCATTAAGCTGCTGGGAAGTGGGTGTCTTTTGAGGCAGCCTGTAGACTGTGTACTGAATAACAAGTGTTTTCTGTGATGCTTTTGTCACTGTCTGAATAAAAACAAAAAATATATATTTTTCTTTACTTTTAACTGGCGAGACAGCATGTTTGGATGGACTGGGCCCACCCCTGCCCACGGCTAGACATGGTCTAGTTCATTGGTGCTGTTGTTTTAAATGAAATAATACTAATAATTAAAAAAAGCTAAATGTGCCATTGGAGGAGGAAGGAGGAAATGTTAAAATTTCATTGTCAAACTAGCAACCTTCTTGTTCTGATGGGGAAAAGTGAAAACACACACTCAGGATTCTTGAAAATGTGAGAGGTGCAGGTTTGAAGCTAAAATGTGAAGATATGTAATTCATCTTAATTTTTATCAGAAGAAAATATCATCTTTTAATGAGCAAACACTCATCCATTCCTTGATTTACAAGTAATGATTTTCTCAAGTATTTCATAAGTGAAGACTTTATCGGCTGAAGAATAAAAGCTCTCATGTTGATTACCACAGAGTGACTGCCCTGTATTTAAAAAAATAATTAACGTAATACCCTTCATGATATGAATACTTTTTCCCCAAGGATTTAAGGTTTCAGAAGTTTCATCTTGACCTGGAAAAAACTCATTTACTTTGTGCTTTGTAAAATCCTTGACATTTTGGAGGTTTTTTAATAAAGAAAGAGTTATCATGGAGAGTTTGTGTAATACACAGTTTATTGTAGATTTCAATGTAGTTTTCAAATGTATAGCAGCTAATGGGAGTAATCCAATCTATTAAACTCGTCTCCTGTTCATTCAGTGTGTACTAGAAAAGTGTGTTGCTATGCCAACCAATAGGAGACATTGGTGCATCTTCAGACCTTGAATAAGAATAATTCACTTTTCATGTATTTCATGTATTTTTGTTATCCCTAAATTTCACTGAGGGAAGGAGAATCTTCCCCTGGAAACTCAGCTTTTCCCGAAATAGTTAACATGTTCTCCTTGAACAGCTCTCTCTCTCTCTCTCTCTCTCTCTCACTGCTTTTTGTTTTCAAGGGAAAATGAAAATAATATTTTTCTTAATGCTTTTTTTTTCTTTTACCATCACATTTTCACACAACCCAACATTCACACATGTATTTTAGTGCTTTTGTTTTGTGGTGCTCCCGTCCTTCCCCTCTGTTTTTAAAGTTAGCACGACTGGAATTTAAGCATGTGTTGTACTCCTGTGTAGTCTTTGTTCATTTCTAAGATGTTTTTTGC
>NW_005187404.1:5277054-5290581 GCF_000239375.1 Pundamilia nyererei
GCTCTAACTGTCCTTGAATGGTTCAGCCAAAGCTCTGTGGTTTGCACCCCATAAAATATCTAATAAAGACCAGAAGAGGACATTTCACAGATACTTTCCAGAACATCTGATGGAGCTTGAGAGAACCAGGCTCTCTCTTATCATGCCACTGACTGTGGCGAACAGAGGTTATTTATAAATAAATATGAATTGCAAAAACTGTAGCTTTTTTCTGGCAGAATAAACTTTGCGGATCAAAAGGTGGATCGCTTTTTAATTGTACTCTATAAACAACTCTTTGCAAACTGTACAAATGATCCTGTGCCATAACTTAAAGCAGCCAGTTCACCATACCCTTTGCATCTCAATTTTTTGTTTATTTTTTTTCTCTGCACACCTGTATTCATCGCTTCTGGTTACATCCCCTTCCACCTATATTATAGCTGCAGAAGTGATCCACTGACATTCTGCTTGGAGGTTATGTCCACCAGACGCTTACACCACCCTCTTTTCCCTGTTCAAGAAAGGAGCATGTTTCTTCTTTGGATGTGGCAACTTCTACCTTGAAAGATAAAATTCACTTTTGAAATTCAGTGAACGTCTGTAATGAATGACCAATAACTTGACTATGTTTCATTTGTTACTGTGTTTATTGGCTTTACTGTGCAATAAATATTACTATGAAATGAAATACGAAGGGTTAGTTTTGCATTTTGCAGCCCTGATTTATCATCAAGGCTTATACACAAATTACCATAGGTGTTTCCAGGTAACAGATAATTATGTGTTTATCTTCAAATAAAGTGTAACTTTTAGAATATTTAGTAGAATTCATTTTTGCACTAAATAGCCGCCTACATTTCCTCATTATTACGATGTTACTACCATGTAAATGTCACTATATATATGTTGACTTCCAAATACTGCACAGAAATAACAGATTTATTGCTCACAGGTTATCATGTTGCTACAAAAATAATACTATGCTGTTACTAACTTTTGTTACATTTCTCTTCACATTATTTAATTTTCCACAGCTATTGATAATTAAATGATGGAGAGACTACTCTTTTATTCAATGTAACATGCAACCAAAAACCAAATATAGATAGATAGATAGATAGATAGATAGATAGATAGATAGATAGATAGATAGATAGATAGATAGTATCATTAAGACAAACAAAGAAATAACAGTGCTTGAAATTTTATCAGGTGATATCACTTCTAAGGCTCTAAAGGCACCCAGAGCAAAATGAACATGATAAATGGCTTTGCCAGAGAAGACTGTCAAAAAAATGCAGTAATAACAAAATAAATATACACTGTCTAGAGAACAAAGCAAAAACCATTTATTAATATTTAAAAGGTCAGGCTGTGTTCATTAATAATGTACTTTTTGTTTGCATTAGAATGATTGCAGTGTAGTTGTTTGTGTTCCTTTTTCTATGTTGTATTAGTCTGTAAAATGACGTTTTTAAAAACTTGATGTTGATGTTGCCTAAAACAGGCAAGTGTTTTTTTCTAGGTAGGTAAAATAAACCATGGTGGTAAACCCAGGGACGCAAACAACAAGAGACAACACTGAAACCATTATCAGCTGTGTTTAACCACATTCTCACTAATTAAGGCGTGTAGTAATTATTCATTTATTTGTTTATGCTGCTTGTTTTTAGTACTACTAAGTCTAATTGATGGTATAATTCCCCAAAAAAAACCCATTCCATTTTTTTTTTTAAAAGGCCATGAGATTAAAATAACATAAAAAAGAAGAAAAATAAACAAACAGAGCTTTTTCACATCAGGCATTTTTACTAGAGTAATCATAGGACCAGTGGAATTAATGTCTCCATTAAAAGTACCAGTCAACTCTATCGCTGAACCAGCATGTACAAAAGCAAGACCTCTTCTAAGTACAATGCAGCCACTATGAATACACCTGTGGTTCCCTTACTGTGACAATTCAGAATGCCTGCGAGGTTTAAGGGATAAGAAAAGCTATGTCAAAAAGATTAAAGTAGGAATACCATGTAATATGGATTTAACCTGATCTTTATGGGGGGAGTATTCACACTGCAGGATCACAGATGAGTTTTAAAAGGTTTCAGTAAAAAAGATTTAGTATTATGAATGTTGTATTATATGAGTGACACAGGCAGAAATAAATCCTAACTTTAGAAACATCCATCCATTCTCTTCCGCTTATCCTTTTTAGGGTGGCCAGGGGGCAGGGCTAAAACACACTCATATTCACACCTATGGGCAATTTGGAGTTTCCAATTAACCCATCCCCACTAACTACATGTCTTTGGACCATGGGAGGAAACTGGAAAGAACCCACGCAAACATGGGGAGAACATGCAAACTCCACACAGAAAGACCCCGTTCTGAATTGAACTCAGGACCTTCTTGCTGTGAGGCAACAGTGCTAACCACTGTGCCACATTGCTGCTTTGGAAGCAATGTTTTACTTTATGATCATACTAATTGCTACTACATGGGCTATCTTTTTTTTTATATACAGATAAGCTTTGTAGTATCCAGTCAGTCTTTTAATTACACAAGTATCGTAAACACTAAGTCTGAAACTGGCAGACATGATATCACAGTGGATTAAACCATGCCTGCTACATGATGTGAACACAAAAGCAAAGCCTGTTCTTTATAAGAAAACTTATGTAAAACTTTCTTCTGCACTCAGGCTCATATTTCAGCTCCGTTCTCACTCAGCTACACATTGTGATTGTGGTCTGTGAGCTGCCGTGTTGAAAGAGTGATTAGCAAAAGGTTAAAAAATTAGGGCTGGTACGAATGGCTTTTATACTAATTGGCAAATTTTGGATGGACGTAATGAAGGAGGTGCTGTTTGTAAAAGGAATTCATTTATGGAATGCAGTAAACACACAACGTTCAAATTAAACGCTTGATGCTGCACTCCATACAGAATGGAGGTAAATGCAAATTTCAGATTTTTCACAACAATGTTTGGACAGAAAAAGTAAAAAAGTTCATTGGTTCTGAGAACCGATGAACTCATTTTTGGTAGGCTGCCCTGTTCTCACTAAATTATTACTACATTTCTTCTGCAGTGGCAGACATTCAGGCTTACCCAGCCAAGTTCAGTAAAGGCAGCAGTTAATTAGGGAGGGCTGATGATTAGAGAACATTTCCTAATGCTAGACAACATGATTTCAAGTCCTGCATGTGTGTGCCTCTGTAAGCGTGTATTTGCATTTGCCCCGTGAATATTACTGCAGTGTACTCATTAAGATATAATAAAGGAAAAATAGTGAGACGTTATTATGAACCAGTAATAGCTGCATGAATCAGCCTGCAATACTGGAGTGCTTTCAAACTAATAAACATAAAGAAACAAAGCAGGTGTCAAAAATCACATTATTTTGCAAAGTTTTTTTCTTTGTAAACTTTAATGGCTCTTCCAGCCTGTGCTGCTATACAACAGTTATGTTCAGCCTTATTAAAAAAAAACATGAATCGATCTTCAAAGCAAAACACAGCTCAAAGAAAATGTAAAAGTGTATCTAAAGAAATCACAGTAAGATTAAATAAATAGTTGTCATGCCGAAAAAGAAACTTCTTGTCAGATATCTCAGAAGTTAAGCAGCCTGTTCATCATATAAAATCCAGTCAAGCGTTGAGATTGATATGGCGGGCCACAGATACAGTTCTTTTATATAACGATAGGGATCAGAGTGAACGGTGATGGCAGATAAGAAATAGTGGCCTAAAAGGCACTTGCAAACATATATATATGTTGGCTTGAAATGACTTGTGCCACAGGCGGTCTAAAACAGGTCCCTCTGAGTCCAATCTCTGCATTTGCTATGATTGACTGACGGGATTGCTTATCTTTGACAGGATCATTTTGATAAAGTTGTCCTCTAACTACGCTCTTCTTTGTCTGTTTTCTCTGCTTTCATCTTTTTCCTTTTTTCTTTTTTTTTCATCTTTCATCTTTTCCACATCTGTCTTGTGAGTTAAATCTTGAAACTGCTCGCTACTGTTTATTTGAATGACTTTTCAAGCATAGCCATTGATGTGAAAGTTATTCCATTTAGCAAAATGGGAAAAAACTGAAATAAAAATCATATTTCAAAACACCAAATGTTTGAAAGATTCCCTGTTTATTGCTCTGTTGCGTTGGACAGCATATTGTGTTCTAATATTGCTTTTCTGTTACTCACAACAATCACCAACAAGATAACAAGGCCTGTCACTGTCTAAAACTATTATAGTTTAAAGCAAACATCTCTTTTTGTCTTAAATTAATTAAGAGAAAAAAATATGACTGAAGTTAAAGAATCAGTGTGAGTACACTAAACCCAGGGAGCCGGTGGAAATGTCTCACTTTTTTCTTTTTACTGCTTCCTACAAAACTGCATCCTGTACATCAGCCAACAACATGTTGCATCTTTTTATTCCTTAGTCTGACTGTAACCGTAAAAAATTTCACTCACATGTGAGATGGAGGGATTCAATTTGTTATTCAAGTAAGATTGGTGTCTGCCTGCCTCTATATTGTGCTGCACTCTGTGCTGACATCGGGTTTCACCAACTGTTGTCAAGTTTCCACTGAAGTGAAGCGAGCGGGAGCCACGACTTGATTATTTTCAGATTGTTGCAGAGAGACAAACCTGATAAAATTCCAAATTTGATGCATCTTCAGTACAGATATAGCTGTGTCGTGCAACTTTGTCAAACCAGTGATAAGTGATATTTCAAAATAACAGTGTAAAAGTAGTCCTGCAGAGAATATTCACTGGAATCTTCAGCTTTATAAGTGTCACGCCGCTGTTTTGCTAACAAGCCTTCAACAATTTTGGTTGGTTCTCACCTCCCTTACTTCCATTTTCAGTCCCTGCAGGGAGCTCTTTTTCAAAGATAATACTCTAAAAGCCACTTTTACGCTTTAGCACCAAACAGCAGAGACACAATTAGTGATTGACATAATGGGGCATGTAGCAGTTTGGAGAGAAAGTTGTGAATATTGCATTTCCACCCATCAATTGGCCCGAAAAACAACAGATATGATAAAACACATGATAACTGTTGGATTTGTAAATACTACTAATTCCATATGCAGATATATGCCCATAAACAAGAATAATTTGCATCAAAGGGACATATTTGCGATACTGACAGCTTTCTGGTGTCCTTTTGAAGGAACCCTTGGAGTCGGGTGGCATGCAGAGATTGCATTTGCTGAAATGCCATCTTGAAAACAATGGATGTTATCTGAAGATGGAAACAGGGTTTCAAGAGAACCAGTGGAGAGTACCTTTGGACAGATCTTGCCTATCCCTGGCTTCCATCCTGTGGACACGGCGTGGATCTCGTCAAACCTCGCACCCTTGCCCATGCTCTACATGTTAAGATCTACACCCTTTAAATGGCTTTGTTTGCTAGCAATCTAGCATTTAATAATTTTTTCAAGTCACAGCAGCTGGATTATCTGTATCTGACAGAAATGTGGCTTCAACGTGGTGAGTCTGTAGCTTTTTTCTGAACTTCTTCCTTCAGATTGCTCATTCTTCAGGCTCCTTCGGATCTTGGGTAGGGATGGAGGGTTATCTACAGTGTTAAACACCCATTTTCATTCTCCAGTTTCAGACTCTAGCTGTTTGAGCTACACCTGAACAGCCCTGTGCTGTGTGCTCTCATTTATTGTCCTCCTAAATGTAATAAGGACTTTATCCAGGAGTTTTCAGATTTAATGGCCAGAGTTGTTCTCAGTTTTGATAGTCTTTTAGTCCTCGGTGATTTTAATATTCATGTCTGCTGTGAGTCTAAACCTCTGGTCAAGGACTTTCTAAATGTTATAAACTCTTTTAACCTGACACAGTGGGTCACTGGCCCCACTCATGAAAAAGGACACATACTGGACTGGCTGCTGTCTCAGGGGTTGGATGTGTGCAGAAATACCTGACTTGCGTGTCTCTGATCATTTTCCTGTGCTGTTCACTATAATGTTACAATGCTCTGTAGATTACCTTTGCACTCCAGCATGTAAAAGATGAGCGATTAATGGTTTAATGGCTCCTCAATTTTATGCCGCATTTCTTGATCCTGGGATAATTAACTTAAGATGTGAAATCATCAAGGACTTTTCTGATATTTTTAATTCCACCTGCACTGATATCTTGGACTCAATCTAAGCCAATGTCAGAGCCATGGTTGAATAAATATATGCACACCCTTAGACATGAATACAAACATGCTGAGTGGAGATGGAAAAACTACAGGTTGTATGTTTCTTTACAGATATTTAGGGACTGCCTCTCTGTTTACCAAGAGACTATAAAGACTCAGTTTATCTCAGACCTAGTGTCCACAAATAGAATATATTTTAACCTTTTTGTCTAAGTGCTTTGAATCTACTATTCACACATAGGATACATCAGCAACTTGCCCAAGGTTATTTGGCATGTAGACTGGAGCAGCCAGGGATCAAACCACCAACCTTTTGATTACTAGATGATCAACTCGACCTCCTGAGCTACAGCCACCCCAAAACCACCCTTGGAGCAGTCTGAGCCTGTTTCCTCGAATCATATAATTATGGTATTTGATCACCTAAGATCATCATGCTGCCCATCAGATTCTTCCCCCAAGTATGCTGACTTGGTTTGGGTCCTACTTATCTGGAAGGACCTTTTTATGAGAACATGGGCTAAAGCTTTAAAATAGTCCCTCTTAGTTATGGTGTGCCTCAAGGCTCAATTTTGGGTCCAGCCTTCTTTGCACTGTATATGTTGCCACTGGGGTCTATTTTTTCAAGGTCTAACTTTTCATTTCACTGTTTTCCAAATGACTTGGAGATTTATTTGTGTTTAAAAGAAGGGATATCTTCAATTTAGCTGTTATAGGTTGCCTTGAAGACGTTAAACAGTGGGTGTTAAGTAGTTTAAAACTAAATGAAACTTATCCAGGGCCGGGTCATGGGCTGCTGCCCCTGCCGACAAGTGGAAGAAGATGGATGGACTAATTGAAAACAAAACACAAAATGTCATTTTTGGCAATTCTGTTAGTAAATATATTAACGGTGCTCTTGGCCCTTTATCTGCTCATTGTAAAACTAATGTTAAAAACCTCAGTGTGTACCTTGGCGATTCCTTTAAAGTGTGTAGGTGAGTGTAGTAGTCCAATCTAACCTTTTCCATTTCAGACAGCTAGCCAAGGTACAGCCATACTTTCCAGCTAATATCTTTGAACGTGTTATTCATCTGTTCATGACTTGCAGATTGGACTACTGCAACTCTACTTCAATTTGGACCAGTACTTTTTTTTTAAGCCTCAGTTGTTGTTGTTGATCTTAGTTGTTTTATTGCCTTATTGTATTATTCTTTCTCTTTTATATTTTTATTGCATCGTTGTCATGTGTTTTCCTTGTTTACTTGCCTTTTAGTTTATAAAGCACTATGTGCAGTATGAGCTGTTATAAATGTGCTATATAAATAAATTTGACCTTTACCTTGACCTTACTCTAAAGTCAGTGTCACTCTCCTATGCAACCATGTTATCCATATTATCTAAAGGAGACAAATTACTTGTGAAGTTATGTGCTTCCTGTATTGATAGAACTAGTTATTCTTGACTTTTAGTCCATTACACTTCACAGCTAGTAATGTTTTTGTTTTTTTTTTTTAAAAAACACTAATGCTAGCATTGATATGACACCTTACCTTACAATTCTCCCAACCTTGTTAAATACACATAAAAGAAACATAACAAGCACATTAAAATCATTAAAATATTATTAAATACGATTTGTGTGATCTTGAATTTTTGTATTTGTCACAGGGTTTTTTTAGTCATTCATGTAAAGGAACCTCAGAAAATATGTTATTATTTTAAATCCATCAAAGCAGAACTCTGTCAAAATGAAAAATATGCTCTTTTATTTTCATTTTAAAGTCTTTTACTTGTGTTTTTAATATAGCGATAAGTCTGTCTTGGGCCACTGTCTATGTGTCTTTCGACACTGAAAGGAAACTGTAAGACCTCTCCCCCTTCAAAAAAATGCCTTTGATGAACATCAAGTCGTGACGCCACACAAGGTACAAACACATTCCAAAGAAAAAAAAAAGCTATGAACAGCTGCAGACAATAAGTGAAACATCTTTTAATTCTCCCTCTCAGAGTTTTACACACAATCCTAAGATTATGCACTTTCCATATTAATGTTGACAGTTGTTTTATGCAACCATTCTGTTGTGCAGGTGTGACACCAGATGTAATAAGTCCCAGTACAATGACAGAACTGCACAGAATAATGTGACACAAATCAGCATGCTGCACTGGTTGGACAGGTTTCCCCGCTGTTCCTTCAGATACAGATTTAGATCCCTGCAACCCCCCGCTACTTTCTGCCAAATGTGGACAAACACTGCATACTTTGACAAGATTTAGCCCCAATTAAGGAGTCATATGCATACAAATTCAGAAAATATTTTCAGAGTCCAACCATATCAATGTTTTTCCTTTGTGGTTTTTCTCACAGCAGCTCCCTCATCTGTAAAATTTGGGCTGGGAGAGTATGGTAACTTTGGGTTTAATTAGTTGAACTAAACTTGATGAGATCTTGTGGTGCGCATCCAAGCTAAGCTAAAACCAGGGGAGAGCTGAGTTTTCAGTTATCTTGCACCGTGAGCTGTCCTCATTAAAACACATCTGATGGTTGTCTGCAGAAGATTAAACGAAAAACACCATGAGGTGCTCTTATTATAAATACTGAGCTCTGCTGATTACAAACAATTGCCTACATCACCCCTGCTCTTTTTGCTTAGCAAGTAGATATCCTCTTTAAAGTCCATTTCCACTTTAATTATGGTTTAACTGTAGACACTGTGGAGTTTGTAAATTTAAAAAAAAACAGAAAATCAGACAATGACACATTCAGAGTTATTCATAATCTGTTTAGCAAGAACAAAACCACCTATTTAGCCTTAATTCATTCAGTGACTAAATCACCAGCCTGACCCAGGTGAAATGCAGGCAGGTAGATGGAAAGACATTTTATTCATCCAGTGAGTCATTCTGTCACTTTTATAGCTCGAGTCGTTATGAAACACAAGGACACATGGGGCAGGGTGCATAAATGATGTGCATGCATAAAGCCCATACATATGCTCATTCCTCCACATAAACAGGTATTTATTAGGGAAGTCTGTGAATGTGCAAAGGTCTCGGATTCTTTAAATTATAATATTTTTTATAATATATTAATATTTATAATGATCTTTTTTTTAACACAACCCCAGCTTGATGTTGGGAAATATGTCAACAAAACATTTAATGTCGATTTATGTTCATTTTGGAAACTTCTTTTGTTCTTGTATTTTTTATAAGGTTGCTAGGAAAAAATAATACAAATTCTCCCTTTTGTGTGCCCACAGTTTAAGTTGGGAATCTACTGAGTGTTCAACAAATCCATCCAGCGGTGACTCGGTTGCTTGGCTTGTGCAGGGAGTGCCATTAGTTGAACTTCATTTCAGTGGAGTGTTGACTTCCCTCCACTGTGAGAGGCAGCCTCCGTGTGATGTGTGATCTGCGTCACGTGGCGGACCACTGGCATGAAGGGGCAAAGAGGGGGAGTGCATTTGGTATAAAAACTGAAATGGCACAATGTCAACTCGTCACCATTTCATGCTCTGTTACTATGGAGACATCATAAAGGAGCGCTGTCATACCCAGTTAAAAATATGAAGTATTTACCACTCGTTGCCATGTTAGTTCATCCTCATTGTTTGGATTCGTGAAACGTAGACAAAAGGCTGAAGTCCTTGATGCAGCTAAGGCATGAGAGGATGAGAAATCCTCCGTGCAAACATGGTCCTTGATTTCAACAGTTTTAAGCCTTTCTTCAAAAGATCCTTTTAAGAGAATTTAAAATGTAAAAAGTTTTTAATGCAAAGAGGAAAATCATGATAATGAAAGTATTATTTTTATAATCTTTGTAAATAATTTGGCTAGGAGATTATTTGCATACAATAAATGCAAATGACCAAGAGCTCAAAGCCTCTAGTCATTGATTGTCTTCTATACTGTGTGCACTTTATTATACTTTTAACAACTATGTAAAAAAATTAAAGCCAGCGTTATTACCGCCACTCAAAGTAAAGACATAAAGCAGATAACAAGTCAGAAGTCTGAAGGACTCTATCGCAGTTTCCTTCTAATTTCAAGCCCTGTGTAATTTATGATAATTCAAACAGATGGTAGAAGGTTTAGTAAATGTTAGCGTTGAGCAGTTTCAGCAGTGTCCTGACAGTTTATTCTTCCATGAAATTTGTGCATATATGTGGTATTTTGGTGCCAAGCACAGAACGCATGGTACACAGGTGGGAAGAGAGGAAGAAAATAGGTAGGGGGTTGTTCAAATAAGGCAGTGCAAAGCTAGTTATTGGCATTCTGGCAGAAAACGTCTATTTTTGCATAGAAAATAGGAATATCAAACCTATGTGTGTTGTTGGCACCACTCTGATGATACTTTGCCAATGAATGTCTATAAAGAACGAAATCCAAAATGTAATTTGCAACGGATATGTATGGACTACAAAAATAACATTTATTGTGGACCTTGCTGAAAAAGTCTTTGCAGGAGTAAAGATTAGATCCTAGAATAGATGTTTGAAATAGGCTCTCAAAGAGCTTCATAAGAGACTATAACACTCTTAAACAAGGATTTGCAGTACTATCTAAAACTATCTGGTAATAAGGTGTAAAGAAGAGGGTAATAATTACTAAATTAACAACCAACTTATACATTGTATCACCAATGGTTAGTAAGGTAATACTAATTGAAGCTTTATTTGGGTAGCAACTTTTTAATAACATGGAAACAGACATACAGCTGGCTAAGCACATTAATACGAGTATAGTTACATACTGGTAACAATATAATAATCTCTAGGTAATAAAACAGCAACATCTCTGTATTGGGATTTTCATTACCTGTAGTAACCTCAAGTTAATTGTGTATTGATTGATGCTTTAACATATTTGGACATTATTAGGATGTTATGAAGTTGGAATAAATGCTACCTTATGTCCACCAGCTTTCTTTACTGCTTGAAGGTAACAGTGTAAATATTATGTATTAATTCTTCTTGTTTTTTTATTGTAAATGTTTTATTTACATGCGTTATTTATTTATTTATTTATTTACTTATTGTTAATATGTGTTTTTGTATTTAATTTTATTTCCAGCTATGTTACTTTTAAGGTGCTTTACAGTTGGGATGGACTGGATTGGATGATGCTGTGGCTTATCACCTGGAAACATGCGTGTTATGGCTATTTTATATTACAGCACTAGGAAGTAAACAGCTATACAGGCAATCATAGCTCAAAAAAATTTAATGGTGGGCCAATACAAAATGCTTTGGTTACATAAACACACTCTCATTAAGCCATAAGACCTATGATTGTAACCAAAAATACATTCTTTAAAAAGCACACACTTTAGCATCCTGACTATATGGAAGTTCAGTTTAGCTGCCACTGTAAACACTACTATAATGAACATATTATTATCATTATTATTATTACTAGTGTATAATGATGCCGTCCTTACTTAAAAGTAATCAGGGCAAATAATCAAGTGTTGCTTTTCTCATTGACTTTGTTTTTATTACATAAGCTTAGTCCTTTGTTTTAGGTTACAAGACTAATTATAAGCACAAAATGATGACCATATGTAGGGCTTGACAGATGTGCTGTCCTAGCAGTTTTGCTAGTTTGTGCCTCTGCGAGTGCAAAACCATCTAAGTTTTCTTTATGTGGAAGATCCAGAAAAATAATGGGCAACACTGATTTGGCCTGCTTGTTTCCTGTGTAGACTGCACAGGAGAGAACGGAGTCCTCACAGGCAAAACACATCCAGGTGTAACAATGGATGCCCCAAGTGTGAACGAGGAGGGGATGTTTAACACTTGCAAATGAGATTCCACCAGATGTCGTGGGTTTAAATCTAGCTTAGGATGTTGGCCACATGTCCTCCGATGCTTTCTTTTCCAGCATTTCTTGTATCAGTCCACTGAGACTAGATCAAGAAGGGAAAATATATTCAAAAAGAAACTCAAAACATCAAGCCACTGAGTGTGCAGGCAGTCTGGGGGAAAAAGAGTTTTCACAGTTAAATCATTCAGCCACACAAGTAGTGATGGTACATAAAGTAAATAATAAAGAAAATGAATATTAACAACCTTTAAAAATAAATTTTTAACAAACCCTCATTCATATGCAAACCTTTCTCTGAATGTCTTTCCTTTCTGATTTTCTATCATTCAGGCCCACGGATGTGAGACATGAGGATCTAAGGTTGTTTATGGACCTTTCCTGTACTGTTTCTATTATACCCTATAGCACCTTGTACAATTCCTTTGAAAGGTCCAGTACAAACTTATTAATATTTATGTGGGTGTTTTTCAGATGCACACAATGCGTGGACTTCTTTATCTACTAATATGACTTGGTGTTGCATTTGTAAGAGGATTTTCAAGGCTCTCTAGTCAAGGCTAAAAGTCTCTATAAAGAAATGTTAGAATTACTATCTTTTTTTTATAAGGTATCAGGCTTGCACTGACTCTGGTATATCTTCTAACCTATTAAAATTATAATTAGATTTTTTCCCTACTTTTCAAGGTTTAGATTTAACAAGCACTAGAAAGAAACACTCACTGCGGCTATGCTGATAATTTCGCGACCTGCCCAGGACACCACGATAAAAGTTCCTGCTCTTTGTATTTCTTCTTTTTCTTAATTCCATCGTGCTGACACATATCTGTGTGCACACTTTTGTTTTACTTTACTTTGTGTGAACATTAACTTGAGAACATGACAAGAATTCAACATGTACACTAAGTCTGGCCCCTGTAGAGAAGATGGTCTGATTAAATTTGGAGTGCCTTGCTGAATTGATTTACATATTAATAAATGTAAAAATAATTTTCCTGAAAGCACTAGGACTATTCAGTGTAAGATACAGTTTAGCTTAATACTTTCCCAAGAATGTTGACATGAGTATCTGCTTTGATTAATGAATTCAGCAACACAACTTATTACATTTATTATACAGTATCCTGGTAATTGTGATGGGGTGTTGTCATCTTAAATGCCTCTTGTTTTATTCATACTCCTTTCAGGAAAACTTTTGAACATGTACACATGCAAAAGTGACCGTTTATAAATAATTAATTCTTCGTGATGATAATGACTCTTAGGATGGTTTTGATTTTGTTTTGTATTGCGTTGTTCTACTCTGCTGATTTCCCGTTTTAATCACATTCGCTTCCTGCTGTAAAACTCCAAGAGTGAAACATGAATCCCAGTTTAATATTGGGTGCTTTCTCAAAAGGAGACTCCAGGTTCTACATTTTCTAGAGCCTCTCATAACATACAGGATGACATCTTTTTACCCCCTCTTTTGGCCCTTTGTTCCCTTCTGTAAATCTAGCAGTACGGATATATTTTTCTTTAACCTTCATTAAACTTCATCCATTGTAAGTCTTTATGCCTTATGAATAA